>NW_027397068.1:22334481-22412558 GCF_003265705.2 Callorhinus ursinus
TGAAAATAGAGCTACCCTATGACCCACCAATTGCACTTCTGGGTCTTTACCTCAAAGATATAAATGTAGTGATCCGAACGGGCACATGCGCCCCAATGTTTATAGCAGCAATGTCCACAACAGCCAAACTGTGGAAAGAGCCAAGATGTCCATCGACAGATGAATGGATAAAGAAGAAGTGGTATATATACACAATGGAATATTATGCAGCCATCAAAAGGAATGAGATCTTGCCATTTGCAACGACGTGGATGGAACTGGAGGGTGTTATGCTGAGTGAAATAAGTCAATCAGAGAAAGACATGTATCATATAATCTCACTGATATGAGGAATTCTTAATCTCAGGAAACAAACTGAGGGTTGCTGGAGTGGTGGGGGGTGGGAGGGATGGGGTGGCTGGGTGATAGACATTGGGGAGGGTATGTGCTATGGTGAGCGCTGTGAATTGTGCAAGACTGTTGAAGCACAGATCTGTACTTCTGAAACAAATAATGCAATATATGTTAAGAAAAAAAAAGGAAGAAGAAGAAGATAGCAGGAGGGGAAGACGAACCATTAGAGACGATGGACTCTGAAAAACAAACTGAGGATTCTAGAGGGGAGGGGGGTGGGGGCTTGGGTTAGCCTGGTGATGGGTATTAAAGAGGGCACATTCTGCGTGGAGCACTGGGTGTTATGCACAAACAATGAATCATGGAACACTACATCAAAAACTAATGATGTAATGTATGGTGATTAATATAACAATAAAAAATTAAATAAATAAATAAATAAATAAATAAATAAACTTGGCTTTCACAATTTTTTAAAGTACTTGGTACAGTATTACAAGTACACACCCACATACATGTTTACACATATTTATATATGCACATTGTGTGTGTATATATATATATATATACACACACAGATATATATGCACATACTGTATGTATGTATATGTATACATTTATGTATGTATATACTAAAAATAGTTTTAAAAGTATACATTTATGTATGTATATACTAAAAATAGTTTTAAAAGAATAAAACTGAGTAAAAGACAGGTATTGCTTGAATGAACGAAGATTCAGTGTGTTGTCAAGGACAGTGCTTCTTGTTTAAATGTCAATATGAACTTGGATAATTTAGTGAAGACTTGATCACAGACTTTTTTGCTATTCTCACTGAAATTTACTTTCAATTCATTATTCCTTAATAGATTTTTATTCTATGTTGGAAGATAATCAGTCCACTGGTGTATTTTGATATTAAAAAAGCTTTGTAATTATAACCAGTGGAATAACTTTGGAGTTCAGCCAAATTTCCAAATCCCCCTCCATTTCTTATCAAAAGTGTGATATTGGGCAACTTCTAAGTATCCTGAGTCTCATTTTTCATAACTATAAAGAGCATTGACAAAAGCATGCACTTCATGCTAAAGATTAAATGACATAAAACAGATGAAGTTCTTTGAATAATACCAAGTATATTATAAGCATTCAATAAGTCTTAGTTATCATCAGCATTTTTTTCTTGATAAAAATAGCAGCAAAATATCTGAAATGAATGACAGCCCAAACTCAGACATCTCTTTTCCTCTTCCATTCACCCTACTTCTCCTTGAAATTATCAAAAGAATAAACAAATAAGGATAAGTCTGCACTTACTCTGGAATCTAGGGATGGGGCCATCCAAATGACATTCTTTTTTCTTTTTCTTCTTGTGTATAAGACCAAAGAGAAGAAACAGTAGAAGGTTGACATGTGAACCGACTCTCACAAAATAGCCATGTGTTGAGAATTTAGTGGAAAGCCATGGGATTGCAATTTGTATTTTCAGTAGTGTATTTTTAAACATGAAAATGAGTTTTTAGGGCACCTGGGTGGCTCAGATGGTTAAGCGTCTGCCTTCGGCTCAGGTCATGATCCCAGGGTCCTGGGATCGAGTCCCACATCGGGCTCCCTGCTCCTTGGGAGCCTGCTTCTCCCTCTGCTTCTCTCTCTCTCTCTCTCCCTCTGTCTCCCTCTGTCTCTCATGAATAAATAAATAAAATCTTTAAAAAAAAAAGAAAATGAGTTTTTAGTTATTTTAAACAAATTTTATCTCACAACTTATTATTACTGGACATTGTAAAAATTTTAAGACTATCCAGTCTGTGTAATTCTCCCTGTATCTTTACTTCCATAATGTGCTGCATTCTGTTGACTTTGCTCTGACCCAAGTTACCACTCTTTCCCTTTCTTACAAGCCACTCATTATACCTTCTGGATCCCTACTCCCTCCATCAGGGATAATCTCCTTTCATTTCTAATCTCTCACTTGATTATTTTTTATCCTGGTAGGCCTCTCTACTGCTGAAATTTCTCTCCCTGTCAATGATGGCTACTCTATCTCTTTCACTTCTACTTACTTCAAGAGACTGGGTCATATCCTCGTGGCTGCCTGGATTACGCAGCATGAACTAGGTTCAAATATTTTAGTAATTTGTACTTACAGAGATTGTTTCTTACTCCCACTACATATAGATGATCAAAGGCCAGCTGAGGGCTCTGCTCCATATATTCTCACTCAAGAAACCAAGCTGATGGAGATGCCCCACTGGAGCGTTACTGATTATCACACTGGGGAAAGAGAGGGGAACATGGTGACCTGGACACTCAAAAAGTTTCTTCCCAGAAAGGAAAGCACACCGTGTCTGCTTATATTCCATTGTCCAAAATAAATCATATGGCTGTGGTCAATTTTAAAGGAAAGAGAGGGTGCAATCTACTGTGTGCTCAGAAAAAGACAGACTGGAATGTAGTTGAATAGCCCTACTATAATACTATACTACCATAACAGCCCTAGAAATGACTAGATGAGAATGTTTTGCTTTAACCTCCATCATCAAAATAACAAGCACTGCTTCATTAACACCCGTTCTTCTCTTCTTCATTTCATGGAGAAATTGCTCTTCTCTTACTGAACATATTCTCTTCATCTTTCTTTTCCATTCCAGCTTGCCTATTCAGGAATTTTTATACCCATGTCTCTTTCTTTCTCTAGACATCTGGGTCTTTCTCTTTTGATTTATTTGCATTTGTATTTTTAAAAGATTATGATTTCTCAATTTAAAAAAATTCCTTTCCACCACCACGCAGTGTTTCTTTTTACCCTCTGAGTTAAACATCTTTACCAGTTGGCTGCACTATCTACTCCATTTTCTCACATCTTGCCCATGATAATCTTTGAAGTAACATGTCATCAAAAGACCATTCTTAGTAATGTCTACAAGTTGTTAAATACAGTGGATATTTGTTAGGCTTTATCTTATTTGATCTGTAAGAAGCTCTTTTTTCAGCTTACTACTCTGTTCTTGAAGCACTCTTTTCTACTGGCTTCCATAACATCCTCTTTTTTTTTTTTCTTTTTAGTATTATATATTTATTTTTAGATTACAAGAAGGAGGGAGAGAGACAGAGAGAGAGGAGGGGCAGAGGGACAGAATCTTCAAGCAGACCCTGCTGAACACAGAGCCTGAGGCAGGGCTCGATCTCACAACCCCCTTGAGGGAAACAAGAGTCCAGTGCTTAACAGACTGAGCCACCCAGGTGCCCCCATAACATTCTCTTCATTTTCCAATTGCCTCTCTTAAGTAACTGCTTCCCAGTTCTATTTGCTGTCTTTACCTTGTCTGACTTTTAAGCGCTACTAGAAAGAGTGTATATTATAGTAAACTTAGAAAAAAATAGTGCTTTATTTCTTGTCTGGATGGTGTAATAACATCAAGCTTTGACAGACTCCTGTTTGATTAATACCCATAACAAAATCCATGCAAAATAAGCAGAGTAAGACTGACTAAAGCTATGGGACTCAGGGCTTCTGATCCCAAAGCAGGGCATGTTGGTCTAGAATTATCCATGGATTAAAAATGCTCCATGTAATATCCAAGTCTGAAGGCAGGCTTAGTGCTTGACACTAGGGCCTTGAATTGTGTCTTCCTTACTTGTGAAAGCAGCATGAAAATACTGCTGCCGGAGGCTTTGGCTTATCTGAAAGTTGTGGGCCTAGATTCAGCCAGGTAACTGGGAACTCTCTCAAGCTACCTAATTGTTTAGGAATTAGATTCAAAATACCACCAATATCATCAGGACATGTGAACCTCAAATCACCCATATAAAACATAGGGATTGGAAGACTGGGGAGGAGGCACTGGGTGAAAGGAGTAATAGAACCCCTAGAAAGGTACCTGTAAGAATACAGGAGAGAGAGAGAAATAGAGAAAAATGACAAAAACAAGCTTGCATTGAAAAATATCATTGAACATGAATTTTATCCTAATGAAATACATTTTATAGATCTATCTGACAGACTTTATTTTTTATTTTTTAAAAATATTTTATTTTTTTCAGTAATCTCTATACCCAACGTGGGGCCCAAACCCACAACCCTGAGATCAAGAGTGTATGTGCCACTGACTGAGCCAGCCAGGGACCCCATATCTGATAAAGATTTTAAAATAAAAACTGAAGGCAAAATATCTTTTAAAATTCTATAAAATATTTGTAAAAAATACAATTATGTGGTAAAAATAGTGAAATAAAGTATGAAATATAATGAAATAATGAACATTTTTAAAGTATCATGAAAAGGTATTAAAAAGAAACTTTAATAGATAAGATATACTAAAGAGGAAGTTAAATGGAAAAAATATACTGATTAATCAGCACACAGCACAAAAAGACAAGAAAATAAACTTCTAAAAGAAGAACTTAGAGGCATGGAGGATTAGGTGATACATTCCATCATGTCTCTAGTAGGGGTTCCAGAAGAAAATGGAAGGAGGTAATATTTAAAAAAATGATAGCTGAGGATTTATTGGAATTTGCTCAGAGAGGATCCTCTCATAAACAATTACATGTAGAAAAGTCCTAGTACTTTTGGGACCCCTTAGCTCTAAGGACCCTTCTGTGATGATTTTGCCTCTTGTTATCCTATACCTGAAGTTCTCCTTCAGATTCTGTACTAATCACTTTTTAGACACAGCTACCAAGTAAACCCACTTTAAAAAGCGGCTGTTAGCTTACCGCTACTTGTTGAAACTGAATGACTGGGCGCCTGGGTGGCTCAGTTGGTTGGGCAACTGTCTTCGGCTGGGGTCATGATCCTGGAGTCCTGGGATCGAGTCCCACATCGGGCTCCCTGTTGAGCAGGGAGTCTGCTTCTCCCTCTGACCCTCCTCCCTCTCATGCTCTCTGTCTCTCATTCTCTCTCTCTCAAATAAATAAAATCTTAAAAAAAAAGAAAGAAAGAAAGAAACTGAATGACTGATCCACAGAAATCTTGGGATTCCATGGCCTGATGAGACTATTTTGAGGTAGGTCAACTTGGAATTTATAACTAACAATGTGGGAAAGACCTCAAAAGTTTCTCTTGTCAAATTGAAATAGTGTATTTAAGAACTCAGCCAGACAGGCAGCTGTGACATCTTGGCTTTACATGAAAAAAGGTAGCTACACCTTTGGTGGCAATTTTATCCCCCACCTTACAGCTTGAATTGCAGCTGCGAACTCAATAGGAACCTTGATTCAGAGAGGTTCTTCTAAATGCCTGGGCTTGGTTCCCTGACAAGTTGAAACATGACAGTGTTCACTGGGCTCCTATAGCTATCCAGCTATCAGTGCTAGCTATGCAGAACCAAAACTGGGCAAGATCATTCTTACTGGTGGGCAGAGCTCAAGGCCATTAGCTATAACTCTAGCAATGATTCAAGCTCTTGCCAATGGCTTGGGTTTTAGGCTGCCCTTTAGAAAGCTAAAGACTGGCAGATACCCCTCTTTTGAGCCACGAACTATGGAAACAAGTTGTGGCTCTTGATTGGAAAGTTTGGATTGCTAATGAATTCAGAATTTAAGCCTATTAACTGCTATATTGTTTTTTCTCATTCATAGTGTGAGTCTCAAATATTCCATGAATCTTCTCCTAACCACTCCATTGATCTCTTCCTCATACAATTCGTTGTGTTCTTATAGTTCCTCTGAATATTTCTTGCTTCAAGGACTCTTATAAAAGCTCTGGGAGGGATCATGCCTAACTGTCTTTGCATCCCTATTCTGTCTAGTCTACCAGTAAATACTGATTGATAGATCCTGTCATATTATTTCACAGCTGAGAAGATAAAAGCTGATTTTACTTTACTATGGGATATATTTATGCAAACTTTTTAAACTGGTGAAGGAATAGTAATTACCTTCTAAAATCATGGTTGTTACTTTAAAATTTACTCTTTGTTTGACATTTTTTTCTTTACATCTACAGAAAGATAATCTGATTGATTATTGCTCCCTTTTAATCCTACATAGAAAAACTACATGAATGTATGAAAAAGATAGGAATCAGTAGCCTTGAAATATGGTAGCATTTTCTCCAACATATTACTTAATATTTGATATCAGAGGTTCCATTTGAATCATTCAGATTAAAATACTTATGAAAAGGGAACTTAGGGACACCTGGGTGGCTTGGTTGGTTAAGCATCTGCCTTCGGCTCAGGTCATGAATGCAGGGTCCTGGGATAGAGCCCAGCATCAGGCTCCCTGCTCAGCGGGGAGTCTGTTTCTCCCTCTCCCTCTCCCTGCCGCTCCCCCTGCTTGTGCTTGCGTGCATGCTCTCTCTCTGTCAAATAAATAAAATCTTTTAAAAAAAGGGGGCGGGAAGCTTATTTTTCCTTATCCTCAAAATGCAAAATATATCATTTGCTTTTCAGAAATTAAATTAAAACAAAGCAGTACTTTATTGCCCCATTTCATGTTTTAATAGTTTATTTTCAGAAAATAGTTGTATTTGTCCTGAAGTTAATCTATAAGTTTAGATCAAATAAAACTCTTTGCATGTGTATCTCAATCTTTATAGTCTTAAACATAATGACCACAGAAATTCTATGGATTTACTTTATTGCTTATCATTGTGTTTTATTTGATTAGTGATGTATTTCATATGTCATATATTTCCTTATACAAAAATTACAAAATTTAGGTAAAACAATAATTCTATAACTATTGACAAACACTACTAATATTTTGCTTGATTTCTTTCCACTATTGATTTTATACTTTTAAAAGGTTATGTTATAGAACTTTTCAAACATGAACAAATAGAAAAGGAAAGTGGGGGGGGCAATGTACCTATCACCAACCCTTGAAGATTAGAAAACTCTTCACCAATCTCATTTCATTTCAACTCTCATCAATTTTCTTGCCACCTGTATTATTTTGTAGCAATTCCTAGACTTTTATATCATGTCATATTTTTTCATAAGTTTATGTATAAATAGTATTTATCACTAAGAAAGGGACTAAATTTTTTTTAAATGGCCACTCCCTCATTATCCCACAGGAAAAAAAAATATGATTCCTAATGACATCAAGTATTCAACCAACAGTATTTATTTACATTTTTCTGATTCTGATTGCTTTATAGTATTTATTTACTCATTCATTACAATTTACTTGTTTAAATTGGGATCTAAAAATTCTCTTTAATTTGTGATCGGTTGATATATCCCAAGACCCATTTTAATCTGTAGGTTCCCTCTTTTACTATGTTTTTATTTAGTTGAATTCATGTTTAATATTGTGTGTTTCTGTATCCACTGACATTATTGGCATTCATTTCCTTTTATCAGAGATATCATAAAATTCTATTTAACAGTGGATAGTAATTCTTTATTGTTATACGCTGATTTATTAACAATTCCCTTTTGAGGCATGTAGGCTACTTACAGTTCCAGATTATAGGTGATCTTGGGGGAATACATTTGTATATTAGCCTGTTTCTGATTTAGAATTATTTCTTAAATATTCTAGGTTTGACATTCCAGGGTTAAGTATTAAGGATATATTTAAGGCTCTTGCTGTCTGGAACAGATGGTCCAGTTCCATTCAATAGAAAAATTTCCTTGCTTATGATCTCTGTCTTAAATCCTTTTATTTAATCCTTCTATGAAATCCTGCTATTTGACACTTAATTTTATTGTATATGCCCTTTAGAAAAAAAAAAAACTCATTCTCTCTGGTTTTAGCAGAAAGAGAGAAAGTGAAAAAAAGAAAGAAGGAAGGAAGGAAGGGCAGTTTGGATAAAATAATAGATGGAATATTCTAACTTTTTTCTTAGAGACCTTTTTATTATTATTTGTATCCAGTTTTCTACTATCAAACACTATTGCAACTGCAATAGTATTGGAAAGACTTGTTTGCTATTTTACAGTTTTTGTTTGTTTGTTTGTTTTTGCTTAACCTTTATATTCAAATTTACCTGTGAGTTACCCAAGTCTCTTTAAATACATGGTGATGATATATTGTTAAAATCTCATGAACGAATATGGAATGACCTTAATTTTTGTCAACAAACATGGGGAAGTGGTCTAAGTTCAGTTATTATACCTGAATTATTTGGAAAATCAAATAAGCTAGAAAGAAATTGCTGTTCCCAGTGATATTTACAGAGGGCATAAAGTCATTCCTATTAATCAGTGGGTGATTTTTGTACAGGCAGGAGATCACATAGGTGTTGTGGGAGCAAGGTCATGTCACAGGTTCAGAAATATTGTGCACAATGTAATCTTTTTTTTCTTCTATTATTATTGTATAATACTGAGTCACAATATCATGGGATCAGTGTTTTGATTAAACTTTTAATCGGCAGTTAGATAGGTATTTTAACAAATTCTAAGGCCCAAGTAGTTTTCTTGCAG
The DNA here is from genome assembly GCF_003265705.2 of Callorhinus ursinus. Taxonomy (NCBI): domain Eukaryota; kingdom Metazoa; phylum Chordata; class Mammalia; order Carnivora; family Otariidae; genus Callorhinus; species Callorhinus ursinus. The sequence goes on from NW_027397068.1 coordinate 22,343,196, forward strand.
TTGAATTTGAGCACAATAATATTTAAGGATCACATTTATAGAATAAAGAGAACAAATCAGAATGGAATTTTAATTTTAGTGGAAAAAACACACTGAGAATGACATGAGAGGTGCAGTGACACAAATTTTCTCTTCTAAATCTGATTCTTTTTGTTTATGGTTGGAATGTGTTTTCATGTGATGTTTCTATAATCAGTGAGATTTTCTGGAGAGGATCAACAGGATGATTAATGTGGGAGAAGGTCTGGAGGGTTAGAGACATAGTTGCTGCTCCCCTGGCCTAGTCAGCTTGCTTCCACCGCCAGAGCCTTTGTAACTCACTATCTCCTCCACCAGGAGAACTCTGCTCACACCCTCCCAGGGCTTTATCTCTGACTTGACTGAAATCTGGACTCAAATGTCAGGATGGTGGAGAGGTTCCTCTGTCCATTTTATAAAAAAAAGTGCCCTCCTTTCTCCCTAGTCATACTCTGATCCTCTTACTGGCTTTACCTTCACTCATTAACATTCTTTACTACCTGAAATTACATCCTCTAATTTTTTCATGCTTAGTGTCTGCCTTCTTTTTCACTTTGGCTCTGCCAGTACTATGAACATCAGAACTGTCACTCGAGAATAAATATTTGTTGAATAAATTAGTGAATTGTTTAATAACAAATTGTTTAATAAATTAGTAAATGAATGACTTAGGATAGATGGCAGGATTTTAAGTTCCTTCATACCTCAAAAATTTTAACAGATATTGAATAAATCAGTATAGTTAAAACTTTACAAAACTTAATGATTAAATAGTACAGATTCAGGGAATTTTATTAGTCATGGGAACCATGTTAAAGAATTAATTGTAAAGATATCCACATGCAACACCAATGATGACTAGCTGTTATATCAATATAAATATTTTTATTACACCAAGTTCTTTCTTACCCTGTATATTAACAGTTTACCCATTTAACAAATACTAATATGTTCTAAGTATGAGCATATGATACAGATTTTGAATGTAGAGATTTAAGTAAATTTATATTTTAATTTGACCCATTCAAAGTTAGGTTTGCTTAGTAATTCAGCATATGATGTAAATCTATTTATAAACCAAGGTACGTTCTATGGAATAAAGAGTTAAAAATCCATGTTCTGTCAGAAGATATACTGAAGATCTTGTTATAATTTATTCTCTAGAGTATTTAAATGAGTGTAACAAATGCCTTCAGGTGAGACTAATGAGACTATATAGGAAAATCAGTGTTTATTTTTATTTTAACTGGGAAAGGGAATAGAAGAGGTTGAGCTAGGTGTGCCTTCCAGTTTACTCACATGGTTTACAAGTGTTACCATTCGACTCTTCTTATTGCTTTCATATTGATTACTCTAAAGATCACTTTAATTTTAAAATTAAAAGTTTCATTCAAATTTTAAGTCATAGTTTTAAAAAAATCTAGTAATAAAGAATAGATAATCAGAAGCTATAAGACGGGTTATATTACTGGTATTTTTCCCTCTTGAATCCATTGCACTTTTTGTAAAACACTAACAAGTGTTTGTGTATAGGTCCCATTTCAACTCTGGGTTTTTGCAAAATTAATGTAAATTCTAATAAGGAATATCATTTTATAATAATCCATTAGAGCAACAAGTGGGCAAGCCAGTAAAATTATAGCATAACTGTACATAGCTCAACTTATTCATACACACTTCAGCTGAAATACTTATTAGACCTTTCCAATTGCTTGTTTCCATTGCCATGGTGAGCACCTGAGAAATGAGACTGTCCTAAATACCTTTGTATCCTATACTTTGCCCCAGGCCTGGTGCAGAGTGAATCTTGATAATATTTTGTCAAGGAATATTTGTTATTGTGGCAAACGTTCTAAATACATTGATTCTAAAATTATTTCTAAAATTATTTGAAATTAATTAACATCCAGTTTTAAAATGAACTGATCGTAATAAAACATTTTATGTCATTGATTACTTACAGCAGTTATAATTTACCTATTATTTTAAAATAGATCCTGAGAATTCAATGTGCTTAATCCATTATCCACTGAAGAACAGTTTACAGAGCAGAATTACAAGTTCACAATTCCATTAGGAAGTTTCCCTATAGTTCATAGTCATCCATCTTAGTGCTAGTAGTTGTTTCGTGGTCCACTGGTTGTGATCCCGTAGCATGTAAACTGGGAAATGAAAAAAGGTTTAGCAGAAAATATATAGGTGAAATAATACCTTCAACCAGTAACAAGAAATTGTGTAAATGTTTTATAGGTTCAAGGACTAACATGAGATTTTAATACTATTTTGGGTTGTTTCTATTTTCTATTTGAAACTTTTAATATAAATTTGTTTCAAAGAAGCCATTCATTCTCTCTCTTTTCAACAGATTCTTATTTGCTTGATAAATATATAATAACATTAAGTTTGAGTAATATTGTGGATTTTTCCTTGTTTTTTTATGTATGTTTAAATATATAACTATAAGGATTATAGAATATAATAGAATATTTTTCACATTTGGGTGATTCTCTTGGACAGAATAAAGTGTTTTCATTTATATTATAATTTTAAAAGATATGACTTATTTTAAAAATCAGGAAATCTATATACCCAAAATGCACAACAAAAAATGTCAGAGAAACCATCTTTCAGTGCTTTGCTCATGAATAACAGATATACTAAATTCCACTTTGAATTACTGATATGAAGATTTCAGATTATTTTTCATTGAAATTTAGTTTTCTTGAAATTATCAATGTGGAAAACACTCCTCAATTTCCGTGTACTCAATTTTTTCAAGGGAGCTAAATTAATTAAACTACTACATTAGTCTACATAAGTCCCGTGGAATACTGAAGGGAGAAAGGAAGATATCATAACAATTCTAGTACAGAAATATTAATATTTATAAGCCATCCAGTTGAGAGTTCACAACAAAATCAGAACTGAATGTGAGGAACACAACACAAAACAAAAGCCATTAAATCCCCTTCAACCCTCACTCCCCCCCACAAAAAAAACCATCAAACTCTAGAAATATTTTGGAGCCATGGATCTTCTGAAGAATTACCAGTTGAGAAGTTTATTTTTCATTCTGGCATTAATGGCAAGCTTGGTAGATGTAGTCAATATCGCTTGAAATTATCAGCAGGCTTACTTAAGCATCAATAAAGTAACAGGTGCGGCTTGTGTTTAATACTGCCGTCTGTGTTTAATTCTTTCTTAATTGTCCCTGTTCAGGCCTTTCATGTATAAAAGAAATCTCCATATTTTATAACTAAATTGCCCACTGTACACTATGTACAATGTGGTTAGTACTTAGTTTGGTGAAAAGCAACTGAAGGCATATTTCTAAAATATAAGATTATGTTTTTGTAAAACTACAAATAGATATTAGTTTGTATACTGTATGTAACATATATAATTTGAAGTTAGGTTTTCACATATATGAAACATATAACTTTAATCTCTTTACATGTTTTTCTTAAACATAATCTAGTGAGTACTGACTAACATAATGGTATGAGGGAACTTCTTGTTTATTATAAAAACTGAAGTCCAGTTTATCACAGAAACATGAAATAGTTTATCAGTTTTTTAATTATTTTTGTTATATAAAAATAGAAATCATGCACATGGAAAATCTCACTGTTGTAAGAAAGTAAACTTCTGTAAAGAAGTTTAGGGAAGTACTGGGAAAAGAATTAGCAGTAAGGATAGTTTTATGCATTCACTCAATCATTTAAAAATATTTAAGACCCAGACACTGTAGTAGGCACTGGAGATGCAGAAGTGGACAAAATGGAGAAACTCCTTACTCAAAAGAGACATACTATTGGAAGGAGACCAAAAAGAAATGACATAATTTCAGGTCATGATAAGTTTTATGAAGAAACTGAAAACATGGTAAGGAGATAAAGAGTGATAGATTGAGTGGTCAGCAAGATCCCTTTGAGTGACTGATATGAGAATAGACACATAAGAACATTTGAGTGAGTGAATAAGGCCGTGTAGATGTATGAGGGACAAGCTTTCCAGGCAAAAGGAAAAGCAAGTACAAAGCCTTGAGCCAGAAATGTGTACACGTTTAAAGATTAGCCATGTGACCAGAGTTGTTAGAACAAGAGTGATCTTACTAAGACCAGGAGAGTGATAGGAACTGATATTGATTAAATAATTAGGGGCCATCTCTCATAGAGCTTTGTTAGACCAAGATTAGGTTTCATTCTATGTGTGCTAGAAGTCATTGGAGAATTCTGAGCCAGAAGTGATAATCTGGTATGTGTTTTATAAAGAACTTGTCTTTGGTTGAAGAACAGACTCTAGTTGGGCAAGAATGAAAGCAGGGGACCAATGAGGAGGCCACTGCAAGCGTGTAGGTGGTGTGACTAGGTGGATAGTGATGGAGGTGGTAAGCTGTGTGTACAGAAAGTGAACTACGTTTCCCTAAAAGTGCACACAGAGGTGAAAGCATGCGTTCACAGCACTATGAAGAGTTTAGGAGAGTGTGGTGTCACTTAAAAGTAACATTAAAATTAATATCATAATTAACTAGCTTAGTTTTTTTTTTCTTAACATATATTGCATTATTTGTTTCAGAGAAAAAAAAGAAGATAGCAGGAAGGGAAGAATGAAGGGGGGAAAATCAGAGGGGGAGACGAACCATGAGAGACGATGGACTCTGAAAAACAAACTGAGGGTTCTAGAGGGGAGGGGGTGGGGGGACGGGTTAGCCTGGTGATGGGTATTAAGGAGGGCACGTTCTGCATGGAGCACTGGGTGTTATGCACAAACAATGAATCATGGAACACTACATCAAGAACTAATGATGTCATGTATGGTGATTAACATAACAATAAAAACTTAAAAAATATCATAATTAACTAGCTTAAGTGTCTTAGCTAAATCAATTAAAATATTTACAACTTATTCAAATACACTTACCACTATATTTTACCCATTTTCCTAAGCACTCCACAACATATGGAAATGAAAAGTATTTAGAACTGGTTTTCCATTGTTAAATTACAAGAACTTTCAGAAGCATGCTTAAGATGTTTCACTGACCAGAGCTTGTATTATAAAATAATATCATAAAGTTCTTTGAATACTAGGACTTCATAAAGAAGTTTTTCTCAACATGATCAAATTTGGAGCCATTGTGACATTCATGAAGATATGCTTTGTTATCTAACTTTTGTATTAGGTAATTGGAAATTAGACCAATAAATGTTACCATTGTTCTATAAAACTTTAATCAAAACATTGCTATTACCTATATAACTCCATAAAAAGAATATTCTGTTCTCCCCTAGATGGGTTAGTTCACTAGAAATTACATTAATATACAAATAAATCTTATTTCTAGAGTAAGATCAGTAAAAAATTTTACTTTTGAAATTCTCTGCGTGATTTACTTTGAAAATTTTAGTAATTTAAATTGTATTTTAGTAAGTTGAAACTGTATTTAGCAAACATTTACCAAGGAGTTCCTTGGTGTCAGATTTTGTCCAATGCCCCAGGGATGTTAGATTGATTATTATGATAGTAAAACAATTTGGAAGAGTTCCCCATAGAATGATAGAATATTAAATAAAAACATATTAATAAGATAGCTGCTGGCCAGCCATCTTTGTGAAATTTCCAGGGAGGGATACTTTATGATTTTCTCAATTCAGAGCTACATGCTTTGATTGAAGGGCATGTCTGCAGGTTCCCAAGTGCCTACACTCTCCAGAACAAGGATGACACAATTACAATATGTATGTTCAGGTGTCTCATATTAGTTGACTTATATGTGAAAAAATTAGAAACAATACAACATAAATATAGTTCCAATTAAATTATATGGTTAAGTTTAAAAGTGCTATAAAAATTCACTCAGGAGAAGTTAATGTGTATGGATTGTTCAAAGAGGGCTACATAGGAGGAAAAGAACCACAGATGTGTCCTATAGAATGTGTATAGTGAAGGAAAGGGAAGATCATTTTGGTCAGGGAAATATAGAAAAAATAAAGCAGAAGAAATAGTAATGATGAATTTGCACAGAAAAATAGTGAGAAATGAGTATGGTCAAGTCATCTTTGGAGCCATATATCCCTTAAACTCTCACAACTCTGGATTTTCATCTGTAAAAAAGAAAATCACACTACAAATTTGGTAGGACTGTTGTGAGGATTAATGGAAGTGATATGAGCAAAGAATATGGTCTAGGCCCATAATGGACACATTTAATTTAAGCCACTTCAATAAGATTTTTTTCCCCTGCTGTTGCCACCCTCTCAATTCTGACCTTTGTCCTCGCAGACTCTATCTTCAAAACACAACACGAGTGTAATCATTTAAGCTTCACTGACCAGATCAGGTAGAAGTGAGCTCTTCTTTCCTTTGTGCTATTCAAATGACACATAAAAGTTTACTTATTTATTTTTCTTTGGCTGAAATAGATATTTTAAACAATTTTGACCATTGGATTTTCCTAATGCAAGATTACTTTATTACTGTATTCTTTAAAATAAAACACGAGGGCACCTGGGTGGCTCCGATGTTTAAGCGTCTGCCTTCAGCTCAGGTCATGATCCCAGGGTCCTGGGATCGAGTCCCGCATCGGGCTCCCTGCTCCTTGGGAGCCTGCTTCTCCTTCTGCCTCTCTCTCTCTGTCTCTCATGAATAAATAAATAAAAGCTTAAAAAAATAAAATAAAATAAAACACGAGTGAAAGTAAGGAATGCACTTGTCGTGATGAGCACCCGGTGTTGAATGGAAGTGTTGAATCACTATGTTGTACACCTGAAACTAGTATTACACTGTATGTTAACTGGAATTTAAATAAAAACTTAAAATCTTAAAATAAAATGAAATACCAATTACTAAATCTATGTTCATGAAATCATAACCTTTACCTACAGAGATAAAAAGTTCTTGGATTATGCAATTTACGATCAGGCTCTTTTCTCCAATGGCTTAGTCTTTAATAACATGGCAGTTGATAGGAAAATATCACATCTGTCATTATAAACATCTTTAATACAGCATCTTGATTATATTTCAAAATTATTATATTATTAATAGACTTGTAATGAAGTTAGATTTTTTTTCATAGACAATGCTATTATGTACAAGTAATGTTCTTTACTACTGCAAGATAATCTGGAGGTCTGATTGTTTAAATGAATTTAAAAAACATATTTGGTGTGTAATTAGAGACTGCTTATTTTTGATGATTGATGTTTGATAAGTTTTGTGTGATCTATTAATAGTAACAACTAAGTTCTAATTAATTTCATCAACATAACATTAAATACTACTAACTGAGGATATGGTTAAAACAACCTGTTATTTAAAAAAATAAATATTTTTAAAGCAGTTTTAGGGTTATAGAAAAATTGTGTAGAAAGTAGAGTTTCTATACCTTCTCCCATTCTACCCTCCGCCCCACAGTACCCCTTATTATTAACGGCTTCCATCAGTGTAGTACATTTGTTACAATTGAGCCATTATTGAGACATTAGCTAAAGTCCATGGTTTACATCGGGGTTCACTCTTTGTATTGTACAGTTTTATGGCTTTTGATAAATGCACAGTGTCATGTACCCACCATTATGATTTCTTACAGAATAGTTTCACTGTCGTAAACATCTTCTCCTTCCACCTATTTGTCACTCTGCTCCCTGAGTCCTTGGGGCAGCTACAGATCTTTTTATTGCTTGTATAGTTTTGCCTTTTCCAAATGTCATATAATTGGAATCATATCATATGTATGTAGCCTTTTCAGACTGGCATCTTTCACTTAGCAATATGCATTTAAGGTTCTTCCATGTCTTTTCACACCTTGATAGTTAATTTCACTTTATTGCTAGATAATGTTCTGTCATATGGATGTACCACAGTCTGTCAATGCATTTATTTTTTCTTTGACTAAATGTCTAAAACTCTATCTTTTGTTTCAAATGACTGATTTCTTTTATCATTGAAAGTATTTTACTGTGTAATGTTTTGTCTTTTTTTCCATTTTATATTTGGAAGAGAAATTTTATTTTAGGCAATACTAAGTAAATTTTAAAATTTACTGGGCATCTGGGTGGCCCAGTCGGTTGAGTTTCCAGCTCTTGGTTTTGGCTCAGGTCATGATCTCGAGATCGAGCCCATGTCGGTCATGAGATCAAGCCCTGTATCCGTCTCTGCACTCAGCGTGGAGTCTGCTTGAGATTCTCTCTCTCCCTCCCCCTCTGCCCCATTCATGCACCAGCGTGTGCTCTCTCTTTAAATCTTTAAAAAATTTGGTGTATGTTGGGGCACCTGGGTGCCTCAGATGGTTAAGCATCTGCCTTCGGCTCAGGTCATGATCCCAGGATCCTGGGATCGAGTCCTGCATTTGGTTCCCTGCTCAGCAGGGAGCCTGATTCTCCTTCTCCTCTGCTGCTCCCCCTGTTTGTGCTCTCGCTCTCTCTGTCAAATAAATAAATAAAATCTTTAAAAAAATTAAATAAAATTTGGTGTATGTCTAGTCAGTCATATTAATATATGCCTATTAAACAACTTTTTTTGGAATAATGTAGTTTTGTCTTAACATATGTTATTTTAATTGTTTCCTAAGTTTTGTTGACACTGATGATGAATTTTAAAATATTTTACTAATTTAAATCATATTCACTTATATGCTTTACATGTGGTAAAATTTTGCTTTTCATGTGCCTAGGATGAGGGAGGTTACAAAGGAGCAAACCACCATGTTGTCCATTTTTTACTAGAATCTTTGTTTCTTAAATGATTACTTTCCTTAACAAACTTGTTTACTTTTTCAAACCATCTGTACTTCCTTCCCTTCTGTCTTAGAGAAAATGCTATCTCTTCCTTTTGGAAAATATTCCATCTGTATAAACTTTTCACCTAACGCTCAAAATTCTCAGTGACTATAATCTATTCATCACTGTCCTTGCTTCTATATAGTCCCCTTTCCCATCTCTACAAACTCCTTAATAAATGAATGAATGAATGTTTCCATGATTCCATTTCTGGCTTCTGAGGTGCATGTCATGGTTGGTTTTGGGTTTAGTTTCCAAAAGCTCGGGGTTTATGTCCTGGTTCCAATGCTCAATTAGCTCTATGACCATGAACAATTTTTTGACTTCTCATGCATTCCGTTTCCTTACCTGAAAATGGGAATAAGAGTAGGATTATATAAGGATTAAGTGTGACAACGCATGTAAAGTTCTTAGCACAGTGACTGTTGCATAGCAGATGCTTAAAGGACATTAACAGTTACTATTGCTAAATTGATATTTTCTTTGATTTATGAATATGAAATATGATGATATCCTCTCCAGGGCCCTTAAGACCTGTTTTTTCCCCCTCCTACTTTTTAGAGAAATATTTTTCTCTCTCCACTGCTACTCAAAGATACTCTATTCAGGCATCTGACTGCTCCCTCTTCCCCATATACACCCAACACACAGAGGCATACACACACATACCCAGAATAATATTGTCAACAAAGTTAGCTTCTTTGAGAAGTTTCTTTTTTTAAATTCTCCAACAATCCTTGCTGTAAGGAAACTGTGGAGGCCCAATTTCATTATTTTGTACACTTTTCTGTAGCTCACTACAAGGAGCACTTATTTATTCTCTGAAAGCCCAGTGTGTTTATGAAAATAAAAGGAATGTAGAAACAGCTTCCTATCGTATATGGGAATAGATGCCTTTATTATTTTAAAATATTATAATTATTTCTTTCAATATATTGGAGTTTAAGTTCATCCTGACAGATGGTTATAACATGATGAGTGAAAAGCATTAGTAATTTAACATATTTAAGCTACCGTGGAAAATTAGCAACTTTGTGAAAATTGAAAAACTCATTTCCTGATGCGATTTAGGCAAAGCTGCAAGGACTTTCATTAAATAATAGAAAACAAATTAGAGGGATAGAAACAGAACTCAGAGGCAGTAAACACAATCACATTAAAAGTTGATTTTCAAAATGTTAACTATTTAACGACTAAAGTCTTTGAACTGTACTTTATAGTTTTATAACCAGGAAAACATGTTTCTTGATTATCACCTAAATAATTTGAAATAGATATTATTATTATTACTATTTAGAATCTGACCAAGGTATTTAGCAAGTAATAACTGATATTAAGTGTCTTTTTAAGTTTAGATTAAAAATAATTGTAAGATCCCATAGCATAATAATTCAGGTACTGAATGTACAATAGTTTCTTCAGTTTTTTAATTCTGTGCAGTTTTTTTCTTTCTCTATTATGGCAATAAATTCTGGTTTGCTAATCTAGAAGGACAAAGAAGTGAGTAGCAGAAAAAGCAGATGCTTTAATTGAGTCAAGAATGCTTTAAATGTTAATGTAATACTTACTCAGACAATTCTTAAGTGTAAAGTATTTGTTTTGTTTGATTTGGATACTGACTTCGTTCTTGAGACTTAGAACCAATTTTCCCCCCTTTTCTTCTGTTTCTCTCTACAGAAAGCTGACCTTGCAGTTGCCCCACTGGCTATTACCTACGTTCGAGAGAAGGTCATCGACTTTTCCAAGCCCTTTATGACACTTGGAATAAGTATTTTGTACCGCAAGCCCAATGGTACAAACCCAGGCGTCTTCTCCTTCCTGAATCCTCTCTCCCCTGATATCTGGATGTATATTCTGCTGGCTTACTTGGGTGTCAGTTGTGTGCTCTTTGTCATAGCCAGGTAACATGCTCACTTTTGTGATTTTTTTGGCAATTGTTACCTCCTTTTTCTAACTAATAATTGTCAAAAGTCACAATAATTTTACTTTTCCTTTTCTTTATCTCCCTTTGGGTACTGAAGAATAATGAACTTTGAAGAGTCACATAACTTATTAAAATATACTAGCTGCCATTTTGGGCAGAATGCATGCTGGTTGTGTCAGTAAGCTGTAAGTTTGGTAGAGTTTACTCTTTTTAATCAGCATTCTAAAAGCAGTCCAAATAATTCGGACATAAAAATTATTTCTTCATTTTGAAGATTTCTCTCGAGCCAGAGAGCACAATAATATATTTTACTAATTTGAACTAATAAATCAGTCATAAGAAAAAACCAAAGTGGTAAAATTTAAAAGGAGGCTTTTTTTAATGAGCCATTAAAAATAAGCATTTTAACTATAAAAAGACTACCATTATTTTCCACATAAAATTTCTCATTTTTTCACAAAATAAATATAATGTATAACTACAGATATTTTTTGCACTATCATCAAAATTAAATATTAAGTAAGAGGGTTATTTTTTCAATGATATTATATAGGTTCTTCTGATAAATTTACCACTAAGGATATTTATCATTTCTTGAACATATCCTGTTCTCAGTGAAGTCATGTATTTGTTCCTAGCAGTAAAAAAACGCTTAGTTCATTCCATTAAAAAGGGAATGAAATCACTTCGAGAAGTAACATAATATTTTTGATATAAGTATATTTTTATAGTTATACACCGATATTTTTTATATTTACGTATAAATGCCATGCAAATTTATAATTTTCTACCTAATTGGTTTAGTATTAACACATGAGTCCTTCAGATAAGTATCATTTGTGTTTGGCTGAAAATTTGTATTGGAACAATGTGTACATATAGCATTTGTAGCTGTATGGTAGATCATGTTAAAATTTTTATTTGAAGTTTAGAATTTTCCCCCCCAAAATGAGAATTTGGAGTATGAAGTTCACAAATTTTTAGCTCCAGCTTTTTCCATATCTGTGAATATAAAACAATCTTTTCATTTTTGAACATCTTTGCATCAGTTACATATTTTTTTATAGTGACCAATATAAGCCATCCTGTTTTATATGTCTTCAGATAAACAAGTTCAAGGATTACAGTTTAATTAATTCAATGGCTGGAGAACTCTACAGCCTGCCCACAGGCAGACAGAAAAGTAAATACTCCAAAGTATAGAAAAAGCCTTTCTTCCTGTCTGCAGGTACACCTGCTCCTTCTTAATCAAATTAATGAAAGTTCCCAGGAAGGATAAAATCAAAACTTAAAGGTAAATGTCCTGAGACCATTCTGAGGCAATTTGTGTAGGCATCAATCAAGCTGAATTAAGTCTACTGTAGTTTCCAGGGGACCTTAAGTAGAGACTATTGAGTTACCTCAAATTTGTATTAGGAATTTCAGATATTACTAATTTTCTGAGCCCAAATCTTCTGAGATTACATTCAAAAGCAAATACTGAGACATCTGAATTCTTTCCCAGCTTAAAAGTACATTTGCAGTTAGAGGCATGTGGTTTGGCTATGCACTCATTTAATTTTCAAAATATTTATTTAACTCTCAGTTTGATAAACCATCAAAAAAATAATAATATAACATCTGTATAATTATTGTAACCCGTACTAATTTTACACAGAATAAATACATTCATGTCATTCTTAATGAGAATATGACATTAATTCGTGTGCCATTTATTAGTGTCATTAAATTCTAGAATATTACTGTTATATTTTATTAGTAGTTATTAAATGAATAGATTTGAAAGTGATTCTATTTCAGCATCTTATTCAACAATGTGAAAACAGTCTCATACAGTTTCAAAAATTAAGTATAATATCTTCATTTATGAACAAATGATCAGATGCTAAATAATAAACAATGTTAGATATCCTATATTAAATAATAAATAATATTAGATATCTTGGTAAATAATACACAATATGAAAACAAATCATTTGCAGATTATCTCTGAAATATTTTGTTCAATTCTCAATATTAAAATAATCTTGTATAAATATTGCTAAATTTAAAAACCACACACTAAAAACTCAGGTTAAAAGAAAATTTCTTGAATAGAGTCCATTTAACTTCTAAATTGAACCTCCAAAGCTAAATAAATTTATAAAATTAAAATCTACTTTACTTCGATAAAAAAATACACTCTGATATGTTATTGAACTCTTATTACCATGAAAGAAGTTCATGACGTGCAAATGCAGACAAAATGTCCAAGTTTCAACTGCAGAACTTAATTACCTTCCTAATTTAAGTGGCATTATGATTATTTGTTATCAATTCAAAATAAATGTAGTATTTTGATTTTTAACCTATGAATGAGGACTACATTTTATGTCATATAGAGATCACTGATGAACTTATTAACATTATTATTAATGTCAAAATAAATATAGCATTTTCTTTATCTGAATGTATATTTTTGTCTTTATCTCCATAATGATTACAGAAAAAAGGCAAATTACATTAAAAAAATTCTGAGATATGTGTTTCATTCTCACTGAAAATCACAAAGTTCTAAAACAATACCATGCCAACAAAATTTTATAATAAGTTAAGTCCTGATCATAATTGTTGGAATTTATGTTTTCTAAAATTAAATTTAAAAGCAGATTGTTATTGTGATGCCTTTTAAAAATTTCCCTTCACCCTTATTACATAAAAAAAATTACCTAACAAATCCTTAACAAATGTTCTAAGTTTTTTTTTTTAACCAGTATTGAGAGATATGTGGTCTTATTTGTTTTGGTATGGTTTTATAACCTATGGTTTCTTACAAACAGTTGCATTATTGTTTATAGCATAATGACATAATCAGCATGCTTATCCGAATTAATGGAGAACTCATACTTGACAGTAAAGATGAGCCTGAGGTTCGGCATTCTGGACATGGAATGGCCTTATCACAGATATCCTAACCATAGCTCTTAGCTGACGGAGAAGTAGGAAGAAATCTTGTACATGACAAACTTGCACTTAATCATATTTGTCCCTAAACCTTTTCCCTCTCTCTTTCTATTATATTTTCCTTTCATCTAGGTATATTAGTACAGAGATAGCAGTTAGTCATATAAAGAGTCTGGTTAGGAAATCCACCCTTTATACTCAGAAGGAGAGGTATTTTTCACCTTGCTTCAAATATTTCCTTTATTAAACAACAGATAAACTGATGCAGTAGACACTATTTTATAAAATGAGTCAATTTAAATGCCCATAATGTTAGAGCTTTTTTTTTTTCTTCTTTTAAGAAGACCAGAGCTATTTTGAAATTCAGCATGTAAATCTTGGTCTACAGTTCTTTGGAGTTTGGTATAGAGGTGAATAACTGAGGACCAAACTTAAAAGAAGAGCATAATGCTGTACATATTTCCCTCCAACAGGATTGATGGAACCTTAGTAATAATTCACTAAGCTTATAATAATATTGCATATTTTATTCTGAGATTGACATTTTAAAATTAAATACAAATAAACTGGAAAAAAAGTAATATTGTACCAGTTTTTTTTTTAGTAAGAATATTACTACACGGAAATTTCTTAGGCTACTTAAATGAGCAAGTGAATATGATCAAATGTAGGAAAAAAGGAAAAGAAGGCAAGCGATATTGACTAACCTGGCTTTCTTAGTAAAAATAACAAATCAAAGAATATTCAATGTGTTAAGTACGTAACATTAGTTTTTCCAAGTTAAAAAGAATATAGGAGTTTCTTGTATGTTGTGGGGTTGAATTACTTTGCATGGTTTTTTAGAATATTAGAATATCATCTATTGTATTATTGGATTAGAGAGCAGGAGATGGTCTACCTAGAATCTGCTCAAGGGTTTATTAATACAGTGACCACCAGGACTGTTTTGACATACATTTTGAGACTAACGTGGTTGGCGGTCACAAGATGACAAGGCTATTGTCTTACTGAAAGTTCTACTGATAAAAATATTCTGTGTTTCTCTTGGTACTCAGAGGTAAAGACGTTCTCAACATAGTGTTTTTGATGGTTTAACTGAGTGTAGAAAACCATGTCCAAAGTGCTTGCATCAACAGCTTTGATCTAGGCTCCTGACTAACGTGCAATAGCTTTTATATTCTTGTCACAGTGATGGGTGACATTTAATGTACAGTGAAGAGCAACAATGAATTATTATGCACTTGGAAATGGATAACTGTTTTGGTGGGATGTTCAATGTTAAGCTAATACGCTGCCTAAAAGACTGTTGTCACACTGAAATGAAATGCCAATTTTGTTGTGTGCCTTTGCCACCAACTTGCCCACCTCTTACTAAAAAACCATTTCAGTTTTACCTTTACATAATTTTAGATATATTTTACTTTTATTTTTAGCCATTTTTTTACTTAAGTAAATTACAGGAAACCCTATCTGTTATTACTCTTTCCATTTAGCGATTTTCCTAGAATTTAATGAAAATTTGGTTTGAAATAGTGTTTTGCTAGTGTGCCTTTCACACATATGAAAGTGATTATCAAAATTGATTATATTAACAAATACCTCAGTTATGGACCTACAAGTCACCATTGATTAAAACTAAATGCACTTTCAAACTACATTTCCTTAGGAAATGAGGTCACTCTACATTAATAGTTTTTTCCCACAAGTTTTACTTGGTAAATCTGTTAAAAAATAATTTACCTCTTTATTTGTAGTGGTTCCAATGATGTTCATGGTTGCAAAATAGACATGGAGTCACTAATCTAGAAAAAAAATTCCATTTGTATAATTAATAGAACCAAACTAATTGAAAGTAAGTTGAATTGGTGATTTCTTTTCAGCTTGTGGAGAATATTTTATCTAGATAATTGGGACTGGAGATTTTGACTAAAATTATCTGTATAGGATAAAGAACAGAATCTCAATCATGTGAAGAAAAAATAAACATATTCCCCCCTCTCAATTTTATAATTATGCTAGACATTTATAAGAATAAAAAATTTGAAAATAATTGAGTAAGAAAAAACAATTTAAAATTAAAGTGCTTTTTTTTGGTAGTCTGTAATCAAATGCTTATTGGCATTTTCTTTTAAAGATGAATTGATTGTGCTTGAATAACTTTTAGAAGTTTTGATCTCTTCCAAAAGTATTTTTTGACATAATTTTTTTTGATTGTTAGGGCAAAAGTAAATACAACAAAAGCAGAAGTTTGATAGCCCATTTTTATTTTTCAGACCCTGTGGATAAATTATTTGCCTCTTTGTTTTTCCTCGCCTCCATCGCCAAATTGAATTCAAAGACTTCTAGAGACGAAAAAAGCTGCCTCTCTGTATAGTTATTGCAAATGTGTCCACTCAGTAAATATCTTGGCCAATGAACTTCTGAGAACTATAATATGTTTCAATTTGGGAGTTCCACAGTTTCTAGCTCAGTAAATCACAGATACTAATTTTAATAAAATACAGCATATCGAGTCACATTAAGAAACTTGAGAATGCTAAAATCTTGAAGATGAATGTTCAGTATTTGCTACCAAAAAACACCTCTGTTTTTAGTGAATCCTTTACGGAATATATAATTCCGTTTTACACACACACACACACACACACACACACACACGTCCTGATGAGAAGCTTTAGTCTTGTAAGAAATTACTTTTTTTCTTTGGAAGATTTGGTAAAGCAGTGTAGTGTCATCAAGCAGTTGCCACCACGTCTCATATATTTTTTATTAGCTAATTCAGATTGAAAAGCTAGTAAGATAAAAACGATACTGTGAATGGCTGTTTCTCTTGCTCTGCTTTTTTCTTTCCTTTTTTTAGGGTTTTCTTTTTAACCATAAGAAAGAAATTCTTTGAGATGACACTTAAGAATCAACAAGATAAAGAGAACCAAGCATTTTTTATCAAGCGATACACTTATTCTTCCCTATTTTGCAGTCTCTAGATAGCTACTTCTCCCAAAGCGGCAGAGTACTGTGAATTCTTTGTAAGAAGCCATCTTCCCAAGTCGTTTTTTATGTGTTAATTCTCAAAACAAAACTGTGCTCCTGTATTTCTACAGTCCCCAGAAAAATAGTCCCCTCAGACTTTGGGGAGCTCAGTCACCGAAGAAAATTCTTTACAATCTGAAACTAGGGTTTATATATATATGTGTATATATACATACATATATATAAACATAAACACATATATAAACGTGTGTGTGTGTGTGTGTGTGTATGTCTTTGTACAATGATTGCGGGCATTCTGCTCAAAAAAAGGCAGTTGTCTTAAAACTTGTAGAGAAATAGGTCAAATTTTTTTAGTAAAAAAAAATTTTAATAATAAAAATTTAATAGTAAGCTTGACACCTAAATTAATAACATTTTTTTTAACCTGGATAAAGCTGTTCTTTTTCTGTAGATTCTTTGGTGTAAGAGTTCTGTCAGATGGATGTTTTCCTATATAGTTTTGTACTGGGCTAGTGGGTTATGTGAAAGAAATCATTGAAAGATAAAAGGAAGGGAACTAATACAAATTCCATGTCAACAGTGGCCGTATTTTATCTGAGAACCATGGAGACATTAATTTATTAGCTTCTTTTTTCAGTAACTGTGTGTTTTTACATTTTGATGTAAGGAATGAATAGGTATACATAACCACACCCCCTTGCTCCTAGCAAATGAGGTTAGAAATATTTTCCCTTTGTTTAATTCTAGCATTCTCCTTTTATATTCTAATTTATTATAGGGAAGAAGTTTCTTTAAAGAAAACAGATTTAGAAGAAAACAGGAAAGAAATTTGAATCACTTTGTTCCTTTGACTATCATGTTAAATTCACCTTTCGTGTTTCCTTCTACAATTTTAGGAAAAACAAGAGCTTGTCTACCTTTTTAATTAATATTTTTAAAAGAATCCCATATAAAATATTTGTACTACATGTCAGCAGTATGTTGTTTTGTATTAATTTGAAAGAATCACTTCAGTTAGCTGTACTTAAGAAATGTGTCTTTCTCTTTAGATTTGCAAATAAGAAAGCTTAAAAAATACTTCCATCACTTAGGCCCCCAAACAGAACCCATTAGCAAGCCACACATGAGCAGATTTGCCTCATAAACACATAAACCTATTTGCTTTCTAAACCAGTTCTCTAGGAATGCTCACTTTCTTCCCCCGAAAATTACTAGCTGCATATAGTCAAAGAATTGCACCACATTATGAGCTTTTCTAGAGACTCAAATGTTATTGATATTTTTTTGATTTTTTCATAATTCATGGGTGTGGGAAAAATATCATTAATATTAAATGAAAATGTATGGTTGTAATTTTTAGTAGTACTTTATGACTTATTTCTTCATGTTATGTAAAATAATTCACTCTATCCAAATAATTAATGAGTAGGAGGTATAGTGTCATCAACCAGTGTAACTTCATTCATTAGAGCATGTCACAGCACTTTAATTGCTATAATTTTTTACATTCCATTACATAATTACATCCTTCAAGTTAAATTGTTTTCATATCAATCCTGTTGGGTATATATACATATATATATTTTTTAGGAAAAATATCATCTGCCTCTCAAATTGCTATAGGAATTTCAATATGATATTTAAATAGCAAGTGGTTGATATCTATCTTGTATATAAATAGAATTAGCAAAACGACAACACAAACTATTCTATTGATTTTCATTACCTATAATTTTGAATATTTCTTGTGAACTCTTACATAAAGAGGAACACTATTAAAATGTGAAGTTATCTCTGTTAGAGATACTTTTAGAATTTTGTTTGGAAGCCTAGAAATTAACCTGACAAAAACCTTATTAATGAAGTAATTATACACATCGCACTTAAAACTATAGTAATTGTTTCTTTTTAGTCTAATGTACATTGGTTTGAAATATAATTTTAGTTTCAATACCTTATAAAATATGTAGAAGGTAATCCTCTCTGCCCCTCCCCAGCCTGGATATAACTTAGTTTCCTGCTATTCTTTATGAAAGATGTTTAACCTTTAATTAATTATTTTAAAATATTTCCCATTTTTATGTGCCCCTGTCTGATTACTCCTAAAATGATAAAATGAGGTGAATGAATTTACAATAGATTTTCCTATTAAATTAATGGATTTAATATTTGAAGCAAAGGTGAAATTATAGGTTTGAATGTTACTGGCATGATAAACTTTATAAACAGAATAGGGCTACAACTGTCATCTAAGTTGGTTCAGAATATGCACCTGAATATTATTTTAACATAATAAAATTAGGTAAGTGTTTCCCTGCTTCCCTTATTATTATTGGTACTGAGAAAGGGGGTGCTGGGAGGTGTGTTTCAATATGAGTTTAGCAATTCACTAGACTGACTGAAGATATGTTTTGGAATGGTATTACTAAAGTGAGATTACCAAAAAAAAAAAGAAAGAAAACAAAATAGTGAAAGTGTTGTAGAAGGAGATACAAAATCAATATTCACATTCAGGTAAATGTATGTTGATTTCAAATTTTTCATATCACTACAATTTTCAATTAAGGCTTCAAATTTTCTCAATCATGAAGATGTTAAAAATTATATTTAAAATATTCCTTCTGCCCCAAATTTTAAAACATTCGTGTTGATATTTCTTAATTCAGATATTTGAGTTGAAAACAAAATGGTGAATGCTTTCCAAACCTACTTCAGTTGTTTTAGATACTAAACTGCATATGAAGTACATACACTTAATTTTTAAATATTTTATTGGTATATTTGATTCAATAGAGTATAATTTCAGAAGATATTTAGTTGGAAGAAAAGAAAGCCCAAAAGTGATTAAACCTCATGAAACTTATTAAAATTAATTTTATAGTTAAAAGTTCAATGAGGAAAAAAAAACCTTATGTGCCTTGCATGTTCATGGTAACTGGTTTGATATTTTTTTATAATCCAGATATTTGCATATTAGCTAAATCAATTTAAACATCCAAGTGATGTTAGAAATTCAGATGCTACCTTTCCAATGCTAGCTTCAGGTTCTTATTGATAACATCATTTACTTATTGAGCATCCATTTTTCTAAAAGCATAGTCTGTTTCATTTTCCAGTATTAGAAACCACATAACCACCTGACTGACCTAAGGACAGTCTCCCTTGAGCTTTTTTAATACTGGACTTACTGCTCTAAAATGCTTGGCAAGTGTGTTGCAAACTAAACATTTGCTTCTGATATCTAAGTCTAAGAAATAATTCTTTTAAATGTAAAGTATGTTCCAACCAATTTAAAAATAAACTGTTTTTTAATGTTTGGTTCTTCACTTGCAAACAAATAGCTATATTGGTAAGAAATTATTGATAGGACAAACCTATGCTTTCTTATGCAATGTTGCTATGTGGGAGATTTTCCTTATTATTCCCAATTTAAAGCCACTCTTAATTTAATCTGGACAATTAGGTGTTTAAAACACTGTATTAGTAGCTATTTAATGAGATTATATAAAATCTACTGCATAGTTTAAAAAATAGGTTCCAGCTTTAAATGTAGAATTATGTATTTTTATTTTACCTTTGTAAAATTAAATCCGAATTTTATGGCAACAAAAATAATGCCTTTCCTTCAGGAGTCTTCAAATTATCAGTAGATGATTATAATAAAGAGTTTTTTATTCCATAAAAATACAAATCCTGGGTAGTTTAAAATTTGAATAAGTTTCAGTATACCATTATGACTTAATTTTATTTTAAAAAATCACTTAGGATAAAAATAGGTCATAAGGATCTGAAATCAGCCTATTGTTGAAGTTAACTTCCTATGTCAAATATAAATTTTAAATGGGAATTAAGAGGAAGTCTTACATTTTGAAAACACTTATTGTTTCTAGTTATACATCTGTAGCTGATAGTAATGTTTATTTTTCCTCAAGGTTATATTTTTAACAAAAATTATCACAATTTAAATTTGCCATTAATAAATTTACAAATCCGTGGAACTGATCATTGTTACCATCTCATTAAACCCTTTCAACCCATTTAGATCTATTAAATAATATGTTCAATAGCATATTATTGTAGCATTCATATACAGATAATCCTTGTATTTCATTCTGTGTAAATCTGGTGACTTTCTGGTACTAAAGCTACCAATTAAACAATGCTAAGGTTAATTAATGGGCAACATATGGCATGAAAACTTAATATAAATGGTGTATATTGTTCAGAAATGTGATGGTAATGGCTTAATAACCGCTATAGCAAGGAGAGACTCTGATTTGCAGCAATCAACAATTTTTGTGGTATAAATATTACCAATATAACAAGTATCAAGCTACCAATGGAGTCTTATTGAATCTGGAGTTGGAAAGATAGGTGCAAAGTGGGCTCTTAAAGCCATATGAGCTGGCTCCAGAATACTGCTAATATATAATATGTTCAAATGAAAGGATAAGCATATATCGTAAAAGTGAATAGCAGGTAGCCCAGTGGATGTGCTTAAACAGATATGCAGGATGTATCAGAAAAATATGTGGAAGGTAATGGCAAGGTTCTGGAGTCTTAAAGCAAAATTAGAGTTGGATTTTTATTAATACAATTAGAATCTTTGAGGTAATTATAAACTTAAAGTAAATACCAAATAATCCTTTCACTCATGAAAATAATTTGATATCTAAACAATTAGCATGACTTTTTTGAAGTTAACTGCATATTAATATTTCTAGGGAAAAGAAAATATACACTAAGAAAAACTTTAGCTAAGTGACAATCTCATGGAATGAGTCCTTGTGGATTCTGGTATTTTCTGAATTACTGAGATGTTATCATCAAATTTGAAATCTTCAACTCTTTACATGGAAAGTTTTTAACTATGAAATGGTTTTACTTGCGTGTAATTTTTAATCAAAAATACTGAAAGGAATAAAATTGTCCAAGATCATTCAGTAGTAATATTGTGTACATGAATTAATGTCCCCTGAAAGTTCAGTCATTGGTTCAGAGCCCACGTCAGTAGGAATAGGTTCACATGTAGGTAATAAACCTGACTAAATAGTTATTAAATACATAGGAGGCTAAAGGTAGGCAGGGCAAGACTGAAACCATGGCTGAAAGGTGATGTTAAGGAGCTTGGCACCTTCTGTCTGTGCGCTACACTGTTCCTAGACTGAGGCTTTTATCCTCAACACTGCAAATGGTCACTGCAATGCCAGGCATCCTATCTGTGTCTCAGGAAGGAAGAAGGTAGAAAGGAAAAGCAAAAGACAAAAGACAATGCCCTTCGGAAAGGAAAGTTTCTTCTTATCTACATCTTACTGGCTCGAATTATTTTATTTCCTAGCGGCAAAAGAGGATGCAGATAATGTTTCTTTTATCTAGGTATACTGCTGGCTCAATTCTTTGTAAGTAAGAACGATGTTATCAGATATGAATTAGCTGTGCCTGCCACAGGGTTTATTAAATTGTGAAGTAGTGTTTAGCCACGCATGAGATTCTCTCAAAGTTCTTATTTCAAATGTACATTTCTGAAGTTTTCTTTCTCCCTTTTCCTCATCTCTTATCAAGGTGCCTGTTTCTGAGTAGCCTATTTCCTTCCTGTTAGTTATTTTCAGCTGGCATTCTTTTTAAAACAAGTTAAAGATGCTTGTTTAAAAAACGTATGAAAAGTAAGTGTAGATATTTCATATGTTAGAGGTCTTTTGTACTTTCTTTCTGGTCAATTTTGTGCAGCCACCATTTCTAGAATATTGGCTATATTCTTGAGACATGAATTTACCAAATTAGTTTTGTGCAGGAAGCATGAATTGTTATCTAGTATCATCTTAAATGATGCTATCAAATTTTCAATCCCATAGAAAACACTTCTGGTTTATTTTTGATGTGGAATATCCAATACAACAATGTTTTCCCTAACTTTTATAAAGCAATGAAGAAGTTGGTGCAAAAAATGTTAAATGTAGTAGGCTCCATAATACTTCTGTAAGATAAATGTATGATAGCATATCATAGGGCAGTATTTACAAAACATCAGATGCTAAACTGTTTCTAGGGGGAAAAAATGAACCCAAGAGAGTTCTATGATTAAAGAAAGTCAGGAGATGGGCGCCTGGGTGGCTCAGATGGTTAAGCGTCTGCCTTCGGCTCAGGTCATGATCCCAGGGTCCTGGGATCGAGTCCCGCATCGGGCTCCCTGCTCCTTGGGAGCCTGCTTCTCCCTCTGCTTCTCTCTCTCTCCCTCTGTCTCTCATGAATAAATAAATAAAAATCTTAAAAAAAAATAAAGAAAGTCAGGAGAACAATGTACTAGATCCTCCTCTTGAAAATTCACTATTAGCAGATTAAAGGCTCTGAAAAGTCTTACAGTAAAGAAATTTGGGTATGTTTGTTTAACTCAGCATTTTCTACACATTTTTTGGCCATGGGACATTTTTTCCTCTTTATTTAAAAATAAAATAGTGAATGTGAAAAATTTTAATTCCGTTATGGAATTTCAAAAATTAACCTTCATTTATGGGGTGCCTGGGTGGCTCAGTTGGTTAAGCCACTGCCTTCAGCTCAGGTCATGATCCTGGAGTCCTGGGATCGAGTCCCACATCGAGCTCCCTGCTCGGCGGGGAGTCTGCCTCTCCCTCTGACCCTCTTCCCTCTCGTGCTTTCTCTCTCTCAAATAAATAAATAAAATCTTAAAAAATAATTAACCTTCATTTAAAAATGCCTGGTCTCAGGACAACTCATTATTACTTATTTGTGAATTTAGTTATAAAATCAAGATTTGCAATTGTCAGAAAGATGTTGAATATTTATTGAAAGCATTTATTGAAAGTTTTAAGAAAATTAGATATTTGGAAAAAACAAAGACCTTATTTTGGAATAATGATAAACCTAGCAATAAAGCTTTTCTCATACTGACAAATTATGATTTGAGAGCAAGCATATGGCTTCAATAAATTCCAGTTTTATTTGTAATTTTACCTTATTTGTTAAAGGAAGAAGTATTTTATAAAATGGTCGATACTTTATCTTGTATTTATTGTAAGGATGGAGTTAGTTATCTATTCTTCTATAAATGATCAGCACTCTAGGTAGATGAATTATGTAGATTTTAATCTTATACATATTTTGAAACTACATATTTTATGAGGTTGTAATCTTTTCTGTTAGAATCATATTTGTCTACCTTATGACCCACACTCTGTAAGCAGGGCTGAAGGAGGTCACTGTATTTTAAATCTCATTTACATATTGGACAACCTCAAATGATAGTTATTAATGTTCTAGTTCTATATAGAGTACAAGTAGCATTAAGTGCAAAAAACCAGAAAATAAGCATATTCAGCACACATGTAAGCCTAGAGTGTCTAAAACTCAACTATAATGATATTAAAATGGCCTGTTTGGGGACAACCAGCATTTTTATCTCCATGCTTCTAGTTTGCTCATTTTATGCAGGTTGGACAGGTAGCAATTTTGAATGGCTCATCTTAAAATGAATGCAATTATCAAAGGATTATATGGTCCATCTTGCGAGGCATTCACTCATTTTAATCTTTTGTTTGCAGCCTTCTAGCTCCTCTTATACATTCTCATTTGTAGTTAATGGAAAGTATTATAGCTTAGGTCTTAGCCTATTGCAAATAAAAAATGTTGTTAGATAAAAGCTTCATAAATGGCAGCTACTCTTTCTCAAATTTAGACCAAGTGTTGCTTATTCCTTCCTTAGAATCAATGAAGGTATCTTATTTATGTCTTTGTAATCATAGGATAATATGCACCCAGAGTGTTGTCAATGATCATGGCTTATAACAAAATTGAGATTATATAAATTCTGTTTGGATCCTAAATGATAATACACCATGATTTTTGTTGTTGTTGTTAGTTGTTTGAAATTTACTCCAGCTAGGTCTATCAGTTCTCTGTCTCCTTCTTTCCCTATCCGCCCATTAGTGTATCACTATTAGCTATATAAATCGCAATATGATAAATATGTTTCCTTATGTGTTTCCCATTCATAAAACCTAATATATATTTGAGATAACCTGCTAAGGAACTATACTTAAGCTATTTCAGGAATATAAAAGTAGAATTTTTATTTTTCAAGTTTGATTAAGTGAAAAAGTATTACATAAGACAGTTACTTATGTGGATGAACATTCTGGATGATAAAAAAGATTTTTAATACAAAATACAGCAGCTGGAGACAACTGGATCTCCTTGATTCAAATATGAAAACCTATTCAGAAATTCCATTGTACAATAAAATATACAGAAAATATTATTTCAAAAATCCAATTTGTTAGAGTAGCTACATTTTTTTCTTTTTGTTTTTAAATAGGGTATTTTAAGGGAGTTTTGTGTGAAAGGATTTCCTACAGATGCTTTAGCTTTTGAATTTTACTTGGAAAGCAAGATCCTGTGTATGTTTGTGTGTCTTTTTTAAACCCTAGGGTTAAGAACATAAACTCCAGAGACTTAAATCCATCCCCAAATTTTTGAGCACCCACTATTTCTAGAATATTGACTAGGCAATGTGAAGAAATGCAGACTTAATGTGTGTTCAGTCTATATGGAAGGATTTAAAATTTTACATTGCAAAAGGACAAACATACATGGGAAAGTACCAGATAATAAGAAATTAGTCCATCCAGAGACAGTAGTCTAACAGGCATGAAAGGTGAGGCAGCATTCCCAAAACGCACAAAATCTGCACTGTAGTTTCAAGAAGTTAGAAAAGAATTACTGGTGTTTCAGTGTTAAGCATTGCCTATAGAGGATGTTGTCCAGTTGATATGATTGTAATGTATCGAAAGGCCATATGCTCAACTACAACAAACAGCAACTTTATTTGCAGTCTGACTCTATGAACCACCTGTTACCTACCTGAGATTTGATTTACTGACCTAATAAATATTAGTGACTGTTAGTCCTCACTAGTAGGTTGTAGCATAGCAAACAAGAACACATTGCTTTTGATTGTTATTTTTCCCTTGTTTGTTGTTCTAAAAACCAAGCATTTGTATACTCATCAAGTTATGAGCAATGGCACAAAGCATCATGAACAAAACAATAAAATGACTATCTTAAAACACTTGCTAAGAGATTGACAGAGATTTGCAGTATAAAGGAAATGTAGTAACAATACAAAAATATTAAGAAATTTAATTCAGATATATATGTAAATAAGACATTGAGACACATGTATGTTATTTTACAGTACAAAGTCATAAATTCTTGAAGCACTTTCAAATAAAATGAATTAGATTAGTGGAATGACAGGAATTGTCTGTGTCATTTAAATGTATGATGACATTTAGGAAAACTGATTTATATGTTTAATAACAATAAAAATACAGACACTATTTTAAATATTATAGAAGGTTATTACCTTCTATAATATTCTAGGTCTGTGACTGGTAAACAAAATTTTAACATATAATCAATAGAACTTCATGCCAATAAATGAAGACATTGAAGTCTAAAGAAACAAAGCAACCTGACAAAGGTCCTGTAGTTAATCATAGTTAATCATAGAACTGGAGCCAGAGTGTTAACAGCATGTAGGACACCATAGAATCAGGGCAAAATTGAGGCACCTGTAAACAGAATTCCACTTTCACAATTATAATTAAAGTTCAAAGTTTAAAGTTTCAAACCTGCAAGACTTGAAGAAGTGGTATAGCTAACAATTTGTTTTGCAATTTTTAATAGAAATCTGTTTCTTGAAAATTAATATTTTAGGTATTGGGTTATTACATTTTCGTCACTTTTTTCTTTCCCTACCGGTTAACAAGTTTCTAATCTTTGACACATGACTGTGGCATAAATTCAGAGTTCTATCAGTTACATAGCATTAGGCTATAGATTACATTTTAGCTTGTTACTTAGTCCTTCATTTATTTTTGAGGCCATTAAATACATCCTAATGAAATGTGCATCTTTTATTGTGCTCAGGGCCATTGGAATTTTCTTTTCCTCCTCTCCCCACCTTCTTCTGCCTTGTTTGTCTTCCGTTTAATATAAAGTACACGATTCTGAATTTCTGCCATCTTTCTTCCCTTCCTGACTCTCAATCATTGATTGGTCAGAGCTTTTCAGCACCATTTGACTACTTTTTCTTAGTCTTTTATTGTTTGGTCCAAAGTGTTGCTTGGTACAGATCTAATTTAAATTCCTCAGACAATTTAATTTATTACATTGTCTTTGGTTATTTTAAAATATCAATAAAATATAGGCAGTGAGGCTAGATTCATCAGGCAATCTTTGTGTCATCTTATTATGTGCAGCTTCCTTGCATGCCAATATTGATTACATTTACTCTTTATTATCTTTCATGTAGTTTTGAGGATGTGTGCATGCCCTATCTAATTGAAATGAGCTAAGATTTTGTTTCCACCTGTTTATTTATCCTTGATTATCATCTCTTTTCAGCACGTTTGAGTATGACTAAAAGTAAATATTGCTTAGTTATAACATGACACTTTTGTAAAGATTTCAGGAACTATAAGTCAATGTTACCTCAGGAGAGGTCAGGGGAGGAGCACAAGAGAAATAGATAATAGGATTTCGTAGAAATAACAAATAATTATATAACAAGTGTAGAATAATTTACTAAATTCACTATTATTCAACTAATACATTTGCATAATAGACTATATTTAACAAGTGAGAACATTCATTCAGGTAGAAGCATTCCTGTGAAAAGACAGAGCTAAGAGAAAAAGAATAGAAATGGAGACATAACGTTCCCAACATGTAGCAGATACAGATAATGAAGGTAAATAAAATAAAACAACCATACTAATAGCATTATAAAATTATTTTGAAATGATAAGATGATTATACATGATTCCCTTATTTTATACATAAGAAAATTGAGACACTGAATGGTTAACAGACTTGCTGGAAGTCATAGAGGGAGAGACATAACAAGACTAGTATTGGTCTCTCAAATATACTTTAGAAATTAAAGTGCTCTCTTAAAAAAAGAGACTATTAAGTAAGTATTTTTTAAATTACCAGTAAAACCAAATTCAAAGTTTAAAAGTTTATTAAATAACCACGAGGTGTTACACAGGGGATAAAACATCACTAAGAATCTTACTGAATCATTGGCTCTGTCATAAATGCAGAAGGGATTTTGATGTTAAATGAAAAATTCTATTAAAGTTCATCAGATGATAAACCAACTTTTTATAAAAGTTGATTATTGAGAAAATGTCCTGGAAATCCCTATAAAGAGAGACAGGAAGTAGTAATTTAAATGTTTTCAATACATGCTAAGATAGTTTCAGAATGAATGGAGAATTTTTGGGTGCTGAAGGAAGAAGATAATTTCTTTTATAAATAAGTTCATTTGGGATTTAGAAAAAAGGCTCCCACTGCTAGAAGTTGGAACAGCCTCTGTTTAGCGAAGCAGATAGGCAAGCTTGAGAAGAAAAAATATTTTGAGAAATTAAGGGACTGATAGCTCAGAGAAATGAACAGACACAGATGGACTTCTTGGCCTTCTTTCATGAGCACATTTCCTATTTTATTGGCTTGGGATAAGTAAATCTATTTAAAGAATCAAAATGCAGAAGAAAAATGCATCGTTTAGAAATGCATAAAATATGTTCTTTGCTTTGAAAAAAGTAAATATATACACATGTGTGTATACGTATATGTACATACACACACTATATATGAACTCCCATTGACCAGAAGTCAATTATTAATTACATAATAAGAAACAACTCAATTATATAAACATAATATAAAGAAGCAGTGACAGAAAAAAGGTATGATAAAATTGGAAATGTTTAGTTTTGAGAATACAAGCTAATATAAATGTTATAATGTACCTAAGTTCTTATTTAATTATTCTATCAATGCATATATTCTAAAAACTCTTGTTATATGCAGTTATAAAACTTGAGCATTAAACAAAATCACTTAAAGTTATCTTTAATATTTTGTAAAGAATAAGAAACAATTATCAGTGGTATATTTTTCTATAATAAAGAACAAAAGACAAAATCTACTTATATGTGCAATCTATAAAAAACCCCACCAAACTCCTAGGAAAAGAGATCAAGCTTGTGGTTACCAGAGGCAGAGGGTGGGGGATGGGGGAAAGAGAATTAGGGGAAAGTGATGGAAATGTACAGACTTCCTATTATAAGACGAATCAGTACTAGGTATGTTACATACAACATGATGACTATAGGTAACACTGCTCTATGATATACAGGAAAGTGGTTAAGAGAGTAAATCCTGAGTTCTCATCACAAGGAGAATTTTTTTTCTTTTTTCTTTTCATCTTTCTTTTCTTCTTATTGAATCTATATGGGAAGATAGAGGTTAGCTGAACCTATTGTGACAATCATTTCACAATATACGTAAATCAAACCATGTGCTGTAGGTCTTAGACTTATACAGTGATGTATGTCAATTATTTCTCAATAAAGCTGGGAAAAAAGAATCTAAGAAGTAAAAAAAGAAAAAAGATGTAATTATAATCTAATACATAAACATGTCATATACACTAAATAGTTTAAAGTCATTATTTCCACTCTAAACTAGTACTTGCAAGTTAAAATACTGTAAATAAGTGGTAATTTCATGACTATTGACCAATGTAATTCTATGCCATTTTCAAAGTCCACATAATCAGGGAAATTTTTTTGGTAAAAAAGATAGTATAATTTAGAAAAAGTTAATTTTCCCTTAAAATTATTAAGTGTATTCTAAAATTTTACTTTTGATGTAGAAGGAAATAATACAAATGGAAATAATTTCATAGGTTAAAGTGATAGAGAATTCATGTCTTGATTTAAATTTTAGCGAATTGTTTCTAATCTATTATTACTGTTTACTATCTACTCAGCTCTTTTTATCATCTACTTTTCTATATTCT
The DNA here is from genome assembly GCF_003265705.2 of Callorhinus ursinus. Lineage (NCBI taxonomy): Eukaryota > Metazoa > Chordata > Mammalia > Carnivora > Otariidae > Callorhinus > Callorhinus ursinus. The sequence goes on from NW_027397068.1 coordinate 22,372,744, forward strand.
ATGTTAATCTGCATAAGCTTTAGATAACTTTTTAAAGCTACTTCATAATTTCCCTATAAATTTATCTGTCATGATTATCAGTTGATTTGGTTGATTGACTAAAATAGAAATACTGGAATCATTTATTGACTTTTAAGTATAAAATGTCCTTTAAATACTTGCTTTCATGGTTAAAGATAACTAATATTCCATTTTATCTTCCTGACCCCAAGTGTCCAGTGTAGCTTATACAGTTGGAGAAATTAAAGCTGCTTTCTTTGTGCATCCAATAAACCAAATATTACATACAGGATAGATAATCACAGAGTCTGTGTGGGCTTTATACAGGATGCATCTAATTATATATGGTTGTATTTGGTGTAACTTATTTGTTTTTTTAAAAGATTTTATTTATTTATTCATGAGAGACAGAGAGAGAGATAGAGAAGCAGGCCCCCAAAGAGCAGGGAGCCCAATGCAGGACTCAATCCCAGGACCCTGGGATCATGACCTGAGCCAAAGGCAGACGCTTAACTATCTGAGCCACCCAGGCACCCTGGTGTAACTTATTTCTAACAAAAAATATTGTTTTGCTAAAGATGCAAAAATAAGAAAAATGTAGTGGAACTAAAATAAGCATTCAAGTATAAAATTAGGCATAGTTATTTTCTGATAGTATGGTTAAAAGAAAAGATTTTAAGGAACAACTGGATAATCTTGGTTTCAAATTTAATACAGTGATTAAGGCATGGATTTGACCAAATGAAATATATCAGCAACATGAAATTGTCCCTCCTGTTTATTACCCATGGCAAATCATAAGAAATCATTAAAATAATTACATGGTCAAACTTTGCATAGATTTAAAAAATAGTAGATACCCATATGTGATCTTCCAGATCAATATAACTTACTGTAATTTCCAAGATGGGAAGTAAGCTTTGGGGAATAGGTAGAGTTGGGTGACGGGGAGAGCTGCAGGGTAAAATTTTAAATGCTATTACAAAGCTTTTTATTAATGGTGAGGTTCACATGATGTCCTATGTGCAAAAATAATTAGAAAGATGATGTTTCTTCCAAATATGTGTCAAAATTTTAAATACCTGTGCCAAACAAAGAATATTATTATATTTTAGAGCTTGTTCCAATGTTAATAAAATAATCTCAGGAAATAATTCTTTTTCTGGTGTTAAGGAAATATGACAAATGCTATTTTTACTTTCTGATGATCAAACCACATAACAAGTCAAATCATTAATGTTTTAAGTTTTCTAAACCACCACTTGCATACAAATCCATTATTACTTTTATTCCCGTTTTTATAGTATTCAGATAATCTTCACAGTGGCTATGAATCAAAGTTGCTATGTACTGCTAATACTAAGTTCTTATCTAACTTTGTTCTAATATGAGGAACTTTTAATTCATATTTGCAAAAAGGAATTTTAATTGAATCAAAACCAATCTGTTTTACAGTGAAGATAAAAGCTCTAAACGTATTAGTGATTCATGCATTAGAGCATTGAAATAATTTAACTAGGTGCAAAATCCAAGCTAATCTAATGTTTACTTTGTTTTGGCCTTAAGTGAAAACAACAAACACAATTTATTCTTCCAACCTTAAATTGATAAGAGTTAGAAACTAAGTAGATAAAGATAGAATATCATCAATTCAAATCAAGTTTAAACAGTTTGTAATTTTGTGAGGTGTTTTTGGTGGTAAATATGTAGCATGTAGCCTGTATTTATAAGGCACAAAGTTCTAATCATATTATATATTTGAGCATGTGGTACATTTAAATCATATGGCTTTCAGATGTATTCCTTTTTTTTTCATTTTGTAAAAATTATAGTGACTAGCTAATAAAACATACTATTTTTTAAATGTTAGATTTTACCATTTATTTCGAAATTGAAACAAATAAGATAGAAGGCTAAAGAATGCTGTAGGTATCCTAACAAATAATCAGATGATCATACCCAAAGGGCTTCAAAGTAAATACTACACACACATACACACATGCACACACATACAGTCGGTCTGGCTAATAATTCTTCAAGTAACTTTGTGCATTGTCAAATACAATGTTTGTTTTGCCCTTCAAGGAACTTATTTCACATATATGTGTAGTGGTCCTTTAGAGAGAGGCAGCTAATCACTGCCTTTGTGTTATTGTTTTTTTGTCACTGTAATTTACATATAAGGGCTGTTTTATCTTCTGATAGGGATACAGTAAATACAGAAGAAAGCCAGAAAGGAGACAATAAACTGGAAAAATCATAGCCAGTTTGGGGGGTTGTTGAACATGCAAGGAAGATAGAGAGGATAGTAGAAGAAATAATTAATACCCGTCTGGAAGTTAGAGCTATAGCCAAGTGCTTTAACTACAGCTTCCTCACTCCCCAGCATGGGATGCCTGCCACAACCCAGAACCATCTGCCTCTTTACATATGGGTCAAATGTTCAGACCTAATTGATTATTACATTTCATCAATAGATTCTTGATTTGTATTACTTCGTTGAAAAACATGTTTTGTTATTGTAGTAAGAAGTGTCCTATCTCCTTTATATATATTCATATCTCTTTTTTAAAAATAAAATTTATTTTATTTATTGATTTATTTATTTTTGGCTTTAGGAGTAGAATTTAGTGATTATTTTCATATCTTCCTATATCTATGTCTGTGCCTCTGTCTCCATCTATCTATATATCCATTAAGTAAGCAAAAGAGAATCAACATAATTTGGTCCCAATCAAAAATTTTGCAACCTAAACCAGTTTTCCAGTTCTCTAAGATACAATAGTAAGGAATAAATGACAAATCTGCACTAAATTATGCTCTGAGGGTGATAAAGTTTTCTAACTTCTTCTTGGGGCAAATTTATACAACTATCTTCTTTTTCAATCATAACTTGAATATGTATGTTGAAATAGATGAGATTTAATTGCAGTATTTTCTTAAAGTTTTTACAAGGACCTACTTACAAATGTAAATTTTGTCCTGTTTATGCTGTTTAAGTAATTACCCATATACATGAAATCTTGGATTGTCAGTGTTAGAAGGAAACTTTAGTGATGCCCAAGGGCAGCCTCCTCACTCTATAGATTAAGAAACTGAGGATGAGAGAGGAGACAGGTGGTGACAGATGATAGAATTATTTCTTTATCTCTCTATTTGTTCAACAGTGTACACACATATATATTCTTTGTATAGAAAATACATTTTAAATTTAGAGCCTTCATGGATTTGTCCATATTTGATAGACAAAATATTTGAGGATGATAAAATTGATTCTTAAACTTTGCTTCAATGTTTTCTTAAATTTTTGTGTGTAAAAGTGTCTACACACATATGTATCTTATACATATGGAATATATTTTAAATTTAAAGTCTTCATAGATTTGTCCAAATTTGATGAACTAAATATTTGAGGATGATAAAACAATGCAAATTGACTAATTTTTTGGTTTTTCTTATATTTTGCTAAGGGAAATCAACAGCATATTTTTAAAGTTGCAGAAGATGACTTGATTCTTTGAGGTGTTAATATACATAAGGTTTTGTATTCTTGTTGCAGGGTCTTATAAATATTTCAGTGAATAGTTTAATGTAGTGTAAAGGAGAAAAGCACTAGCTGTATTAAATGAATGAAAGACCCATAAATATACATAAAATTTTCTTTAAAAGTTTAAGGAGTTCAGGAAAAAAATGTATCTTTCTATAAATGTAATAAAAATTATCCAGGTAGATTTAGGGCATCTGCTGCTGGTTTAGAAGCTTTTATTTTAGGAGATATTGAATTGAAGATTAATCTAGGCATTCCTTAAACTTTATAGGTAATCATTATTTGTAACTCTTACATTTATTTGTTCAAACATTTTAATGTTTAAATATTGTTAGATAATTACATATTTTAACATTGACCTTCTTCCACCTTATCTTGAATCTAACCCAATGGAAGTCCTTATTCTTCAGAATCTGACATTAAAGGCAGTGCAAACAATAGTCCCATCCAAGCTTCTCACAAAGCATTCTTTGTTCCATATGTAGAAATCATGACATTTGGGAAGTAAAGAGAACTTGAGAACATTTAATTGAGTACAAGAGAAATGAGTAAGGCAAACTGACGTGTCTTATTACACAGAGAGAGAATGAGAGAAAGAGAGGGAAACATAGACAAAACTATGTAATCTGATTTACCAAAACGGTAATCAATTATATTCTTTGTTGGGCATCCACCTAGCTTGCACAGCTATCCTAAAGCATTATTTCAAGAAGTGCCAAGCAAATATAATGAAAAGGTAATCTTAGATAATCAGAGAAAGATTAGAATCTTTTTTCTTTCAGTCATTTTCAGGGCAAAAAAAAAAAATAAACTTTCTAAACAAATGTTTCAGCTCCCAGTATTTAGAATTACTAAGTGCAGAAGGGATTCCCAGGTTCAGTCCTACATCCCTGTCAGCACTCAGTATTTCCATGCACCTCTTTAAGTCATGCTCAAGGATTATGTTATCAACAATGATCACCAGTAGTGGGAAAGCTGTGCCTGAAAGGGGTGAATAATGGCTAAGATTTCTTTCTGTGCACATTCAAAAGCAGTGCTTTCATTCATAGCCAAAATCCTAGGGGGGGGGGGGGGGGGGGGGGGGGGGCATTATTGTGCCTAGACTTCAGTTTCATGAAGAGATCTATTGTTCCTTAGTATTGCTGAGCTACCTCCTTTAGTTTCATGTTGTTTTTTTCTTGTGTCAATAAAAACATCTCATGCCCACTTTTTTGGTGTGCTGTTTCTACTGGGCTGGCCATCTAGCAGCTGCCTGGAGGTCTTATTATTCTCTACTTTTAAAAGAAAATGAGATTTATGAGGTAGTGTTGCAAAACAAGTCATAAGTCCCACCAATCACTCTTTTGAGGAAACTCAAGCTCATGATGAGAGTTATAGAAAGTTCTTTTCCTTTTTTAAAATGTCTACCCATTTTTTGCATGCATAAGCTTATAGTCATTCTAGTGTTTTGCTTATTGCTCAGAGAAAGAGTTAACTGAATAAAATAGAGAAGTGATATGATTTTAAGTACATATTATTATCTCTGGATTTAAGGCAGTAGGAGTAATTCCATCAAGTAGTTTAAATGTGAAGCAATCCTGCTTAGGAAGTATATAACAAAAGACACAGGTAGGCAGAATAAACAGGGAATTAAGACAAATACTGTTTGTCCAAAGTTGCTACTAGCCATCTATATTACCACATTGCACTTGCTTGATAACATGGAGATTGAAGACCAGATAATTCTTACTAAAATTGTTTTGTAAACTCCAGAATTCCTTTATACCTTATATACTTTTATATCTTAGTTGTAACTAAGAAATTTCTTTATGCTATTGAGAAGCATTGTTATGCTAATTATTCACTAAGAAAGCAACTCTGCACTGTATCTTCTATATCCAGTTATATCACACATTCAAATAACAATGAACAAAGTACTAAAGAATTTTATATATATATATAATTTATGTGTATATATATATATATACATATATATGCAATAAAATGATAGTATTTACTGAGTGCTTATCCTATTTCCAGTACTGTTCTACTGCTATAGGAGATATAAAATTAAAATGACATACTTGCTTCCTTTAAAGAGTTTATTATCCCAATAAGTGAATTTGGCTTTAAACGATGACGGGAATTATATTAAGTAGAGGAAAATGGAGAGAGCATTTTGGGTGGAGGAGATTAAAATAAACATGGTATATTCCTTCTTGTCAAAAGCCTTATCATCCAATAGGTAAATTATGCTTTAAAATATAAATAGGATATTAATTAATGTACTGTAATAAGGAATATTTTGGCTGTAAAGAACAGCATTAGCAAAAGTATGGAAATGTTACTATGAATATCATGTATGAGATATTTATTGGTTTATTTGCATAAATTATAAAATTTTAGGGGGGCACAGTAGGTGACATGATGAGATGACTCAGCTTTCTAAAGCTTTGAAAATTGGGCAGAAGAGGTTGTAGTTTATCAGAAAGAAATGCTGTTTTCTTGTAGGTATTTGATGAAGGAATAAACAGCATTACAGTATGGGAAGATTTGCCTAATAGTTATATGTAGGATGGACAAAAGAGATGGGGTTGGGAGAATCAAAAGGCAAAGAGACCTGTTGAGTTAGAGGTAAACAAAGACTAAGCTAAAATTATAATAATAGGGGATTGTAAAATGTGAATTTAAAGACAAATCCAAATTATTTTGAAGAAAAAATATAATAAACCTTGCTGATATACTGGATACAGACATTGAAGGAGAGGGAAGACAGATGACTTCAAGAATTCTCATTTCAGTTGTTGGAAAATGCCTAGATTATCTGCAAAATTGATCATGCTTAGACATGGGGTCAGTTTAGTATGGGGTGGATGACCAGTTTGGTTTTGGTCATGCTGAGCTTGAGGTTTGGCTGTACAACCAGGAGGAAATCTCTTGTAGAGAGCTGGAAATATAGGATGGGGGCACTGGTAAGATTCAGGTGAAATTCAGATACGTAAATGTTCAAGTTAATTAAATGTCAGCAAGAGACTATACTTAAAAAAGAGCACAGAACTAGTTTTACAGGATATGAATAATGATAACAGCATGAAGAATCTATTGATACCATAGTTTTTGCAGTATTGGCATTACTTTGATTTGGAGTGTGAAGTCATGTTATTTCTCTCAATTAAATTTTTTCAATGGTCACTCTATTTGGACATCTTTTGATACAGTGCTAACTAGCTAATATGTTGCATTAGACTTTATCTACTCTTATCAAATGGGGTCATGAGTATATGATAGATTATTCTTAAGCTTTGAACTATATTTAATTGAACGAAATATATTTATGTTCAATTGTGTTTTTTAAAAAATTATCTTTCTAAATTGCAAACTCATGTATTTCTAATTTATATAACAATTTTTCCAAATGTTTTGTTCCTTTCATTTCTTTCTTAACCACAGTTTAACTTCATCCACCTTCAAAACCTCACCACATTATTTTTACATTACGAAGCCTTTTATGTTTGAGCATAGAAAACACAATACAACCTTAACTAATATCCTGCTCATTAATGATTTGGAAGGTAACTAAAATTAACTATAGGGAAGTCTTTTTCTTAGAAACAAGTTCTCAAAGTACTTAATATATGTTCAATTAAAAGAATTCCAATGTGGGCTGGTGTGACTCATATTCTGATGCACACACAGTTGTCTTTTAAGGAAAGTGAATTTAACTTACTGAACAACTGAAATTATTTTGGGATATATGTTTTTTATTGATAACTAGCAACATAAAGTATAGAATATCAAATGCCGCAGAATATCAATCATCCTAATTTCTGATAAAAAAAGTGTTACTTAAATTAGAGAAACTTTATTTGAAATGATCGCAATATGAAGTTTCTGGCTAAGGATACTTGTTAGCATTAATTATGCACTGGAAATGGTCTGCTTGGTAGTATGGATTCAGACAGTAAAAAGCAATCAAACGAAGAAAAACTAAAAGCTAAATGATACTTGCTGAATATAAATAGATCATGCCCATAAAGCAATTGCTCAGAGTCAGGTTTTATATATTGGTAGAACATGCTGCTGAAGACAGTACTGTTATGTTTGCTATCAAGCAAAAGTATTGGAGGAAATGTCTGCATTTCTTAGACTTAGAGTAACATCAGAGATAACTGGACAGACTAAGCTTTGCTATGGCAAGGGCATTTTTACAGAACTTTCTCGTCATGAACCCCTGGTCTTATGCAGGTGTTAGGAAGAGAGCTGAACAGCACCATGTTTGACATGGTGCTTTTTCCAAAGTCATATGGCATTATCTTTGATTATTATTTTTAATAGGCACATAAAAATATTTTAAGGTTACTTCTTGATATTTCCTTTTCTGAAAGCAAAGATAATTAAAAATGAACAGTTTTGAAAAATAAGCATTCTACCTGAGAAGGTTTTATTTTCTTTTCCCAATATGTTGAGTTAAACTCTTTAACTTGATTTATTTCATCTCAAAGATACTGTGATGGTTCACAAAAATAGCTGAGGCTCTTGCTTTTTAGGCTCTTTTCATGGATTCGAAGAGATAACTTTTCCTGACAGTGTAAGTGAAGCAATATTATATTCCATGTACAAAATAGTTAGAATTGAAGTGGCAATGGCAAAATATAGAGCAAAGATAATAGTGTGAAAATATTTCAGACTTCAGATAAATTTGAACATCCTTTAAGGATTTTATATCTATGCATATATTATTTAATTTTGACATTTAAAAGTTTATATTATTAAGCTTGTTATGGTGGTAAATAGAAAAATAACATTAATTTTGTAATATTTATGAATAGAAATCAGATGGCAGTTAATACACTTTTAACCAAAACATGATCTTTTGTTGAACATTTGTGAATATTACTTTGTGCTCCAATGACATCAAGTCATGACCAAATCTTAATTTTTGAGTGTTTTCAGTGCTCAAAATTTAATTCTATGGAGTGCATGGTATAAGTGTGCTAAAAACAAAAGTGATAAAAGCAAAGAGTCTTTTTTTATTCTGCATAAGAATTAAGCAATTCCTCATTGACCAGAGAGCAGGCAAACTAGAAATAAGATTCTTCTACCACTGGGAACTGAATTAGATCATAGAAATTCCCTTTTCTTTCTTTTTTTTTTTTTTTTTTGTGGCAGGTGATAGAGCCTGAACACTGACTAGAATGAGTAGCAATAAGAGAGCAGGGACTTGCTTGCAGGACACCTTCATTGAACACCTGGCTCCCGCTTTCTATGCCCTTGAGCAGATCCCTGAGTCGTCTGAATCTCACTCAATCTCAGTTTTTAATAATAATAATAATATTTCTCTTATCTTGGTCTATTTATTGCAGCTCAAAATAAGATCATATATAGCTGAACTTGTTTTTATAACGAGCAAGTATGACACAAACATAAGGAAATAGTGTAATTTTTAATTGTATGCCTCATTTTCAATAGGCAATTATTTAAGCTTGCCTTACCTGGAGTACCTCAACTGGTTTTTTCATGCCTTGTTTTAAAATCTTCCTTTAGTAAAAAGCAACCCTGGTTTTTAAAGGCTTGAGAAGTCCCCACTTTATGTCTGCTCCCACAAGTGATGCCATCAAAATGGCTTATTTTAGCAGAATATGCATACTTTATCCTTTCTCTTTCTGGATTTTAATCTACTTTGCTACCCAAGTATGATAGCTCTTATAATTATTTCTCTTCAGGGCATTCCTGAATTAAACTAACAGCACCTTCATCTTCCAGAAGTAGAGTTACCCTTGTGACTCTCAGTCCATTTAGATCCAATTTCTAGAAATACTCTTGTATTTACAGCTATGTGCTTTTATGCTGAAGTTAGTTATAACACCCACTACTAATACTCTGCTCCTCAAGTAAATGCTCAACATACCCGGGGCTCCATGCTAACCTATATTAGCACTAACCTGGCCTGATCACTATGCTGACAAACTCTAAGCTCATTTAAGTAATACAAACAATTAAGCATGGCTGAAGTGGAAAGTGACAAAAAAATTCCAGAATTAGATTAGCAATCTGTCACCAAGTACAAAATATACATGTTGCTAGGACGCCTGGGTGGCTCAGATGGTTAAGCGTCTGCCTTCGGCTCAGGTCATGATCCCAGGGTCCTGGGATCGAGTCCCGCATCGGGCTCCCTGCTCCTTGGGAGCCTGCTTCTCCCTCTGCTTCACCCTCTCTCTCTCTCCCTCTCTCTCTCTCCTCCTCTGTCTCTCATGAATAAATAAATAAATAAATCTTTAAAAAAAATATATATACATGTTGCTAAAGCTTAAGTCCTCTAGTCCCCAAATCTATAGGTATTTTATTATGCTATTTTCAGGCAACTGAAGTAATACAAATATATTAATAATGATAATAATAATGATAATAAAAATTCCATCTCTCAAGGACCTCGTAAAACTGTGGGAATATAAAATTGGTACATAAAATATCAATTGTAGAGCCCAAAGTAGTAGATCATATATAGAGATTTGAAACATGCAAGCTTTGGGGAAAAAGTAAACACTATGGAGTTTTTTTGTTGTTATTTTTTGGGGGGCTTTCCTTTTTTTAATTTTAAGTTCAAATTAATTAACAATATAGTGTATTATTAGTTTCAGAGGTAGAGTTCAGTGATTCATCAGTTGCATACAACAGCCAGTGCTCATTCCATCACGTGCCTCCTTCATGCCCACCACCCAGTTACCCCATCCCCCCCCCGCTATGGAGTTTTAGAAAAGTGTAGGATAGTAGCTAGCTGGGTGAAACAACTGAAGAAAAGATGACTTCTCACTTAGAAACAGCATAAGCAAGACATAATGAAACAATTGGCCAGTCTACATAACATTCTTGAAAAGGTTAAAAATATTGAGTCATATCGTATACAATCTGGAAATCCAGAAGCATAGAATGTTAAACCAGTTCAATAGCTAAAAGAAATCGACTGGTTCTAGAGAAGGGAAGCTGCATGGAGCAAACCTAAATATGAAGATAATTTGCAAGACAAAATGGAAAAAAGGTGAACGAAGTAGGAATTGATTTTTGAAAACCCGTGATTCGGAACTGAGATGAAAATGCACTGGAAGTTGATGGGACAAACCAAAGAAGCATCATCAAACAAAAGTTGATGTGGCTTACACATATTTGTTTGTATTTAAGGAAGGAGGTTAAAAGAAAGGTAAACTTTAAGCCCCCAAAACTCAGAGAAGTGCCATGTTATTTTAGAAATGGAGACATTGGGAAGGAGAACTTGTATGGGAGAAATTGTTGGGTTCAATATTAAGGCCTTTGAAGAATGAGGTAATGATGAGCTGCCTAAGTAGGAATATACAAAAATGGATGGAAATACTTTGAGTGAGAATTGATGGCTATAAATTGAGAGGGTTTCGAAATTATCAGCACAGAGGCTAAAGCCATGAGTGTGTTAGGTCATCAGAAATGGAGGAAAGATCTGAGAGTCAAGACTTAGCCAAAAGGGATCTCCCGTTAGTGGGGCATAGGGTAGAGAGGCAGGAATGCATGTCACAGAAATTAAAAGGAAGGTATCATAGGGCTGGTGTTTAATAATAATTTTATTAGAACCTGCAAAATAACTAAAAGATGACATTTAAAAAATACAGTGGGTTCAAAAACAATATTTTTACATGGATGGAAGCTCAGGGTTAAGGAGGAATTAGGTGTGGAAAAATAGGTTTATCATTTTATATGTATGGCCAGAAAATGGAAAAGAAAGAGAGGAGAAGTAGAAGGAGCATCAGAATAATTGAAAATGCTTTATGTGCCAACTAGGTTTAAAATCTTGTGCTAGATATTGTAAGAGACACGAGATAAATCAGAAACTGTATTTGGATGTATTCATTTACAATCTACTAGAAGAAGGGAGATATACATGCACTAATTTGTAGTGAAGAAGCCGGGTTACAATACATATGACCTGAAGCTCTTAGTGCTATAGACATGAAGAAAGAAAGAGTAACCTAAGTCATTCAAATACTGGTTAAGCTTCTTTAACAAAGATAGCCACAAAACAAAAGAAAAAACCCAGTGCTTGGCATCAGAAAACATGTCTCTCTCTCTTACTTCACAGTCCAGAGGAGTACAGTTCAAGGCTGGCGGAACAGCTCTGTCTTTCTCAACATAGGGCTTCTAATACATCTCTAGTCATCACCATCTCCTCAAAGATGCAGAGGGAAAAGAAAGTCCAGGGCAAATATCCTTATGGAGAATTTTGAGAAGTTGTACACACTACTTCTGCTCAAATACAAGTGGCTCAAATTTAGTTGCATTCAAGGGAAAATAAGAGGTATAGTTTTATTAGCTGGACAGCAATAGTCCTGCTAACACTAGGGCAGGGCAGTGAATCCTAGGGATAGTCGCCAGTCTCTACCTTAGATGGCCTCCATGAAAGAATCAGGAAAACTACAACTAGATGGTGGTCCTGTTTTGGAATTGAAGGGTGGGTATAGGATTTAAATATCTATGGAGTGGAGACTAGGGAATTATAGGCTGAAGGATAATATGAGCAAAGAAATGGTTAAAAATCAATATAGGACTTTTGTGTGTGTGTGTGTGTGTGTAAAGTGACCAGTAGCCCAAGGGTTAGGAGAAAAAGTAATGGAACATAATCATGGAGTGGTATTTTGGAGCATGGTGTAGAGGATCTTGAATTTCATGCTTAAAAGTGTAGATATTTTGTATATAGACTGGGCATGATTGAAGATTTGTTTTTGATAGAGATGTGGCATTGTGGGAATTATTCTGCATGAAAAGTAACTGGGAAGCAGTATGTGGGAAGACCAGTTAGGAGACAACTGCCTTAGGATATGAGGATCTGAACTAACCTTAATGCCAGTGGAAGTGCACGGGGAAAGGGAGGCAAGAAATGAAAGGGACGTTCTGGATGCAGACTGATATAATTTGACAAATGTTTGGAGGTCAGGGTTGTGGGGCAAAGGAATGTAAAGAACTGAAGTTGACTCAGAAAGTGTGAAGGCTGAGTGAGCTAAGGGCTATCGACAGGACCACCGCAGTTGTTAACTGAGGGATGCTTCCAGGTGATGCTTTTCGACAGAGATGGAAAAGACAGCAAGGGGGCAGGATTAGGAGAAAGACTGCACGTTCACATTGGGCACTTTAATTTTGAAAAGTCTACTGTCAGCCTATTGGGAATTCACATCAGGTCAAGAGAGTGATTAGGATTAAATATATAGACTTAAGGGGGCTGAGATATATTTTATGAACAGAAAAAATATTACGGGGGCCAATAGAATTTTTAAAATTGAATCTGAAGGAGTTGGAAGGTAGTGACAGATACTGAAACAAGACCTGTTGAAAATAGGATAGAGTTGAGCATGGCAATTACTCTTAGAGGTGAGAGGTAATTTAATTTAGAAAATAATAGAGAATGAAACTAGAATCAAGAGCTTTGTTACTTAAATGTGAAGGAGATAAAGCTGACCACACTCTGAGCAGGGCAAGGCCAGTGAGGGAGTAAGGGAGTGAGTATGAGTGTGTGTGTGTGTGTGTGTGTGTGTGAGTGTGTGTGTGTGTGTGTGTGTTTGTTTCGGGGTAAGGGTATTGTTTGGGAGTAGGGGTTTAAGTAGGAAAGGAGTGATTTACATTAGAATCCACCATTAGTATATGCTAACAAATCAAATGGAGACTGAGGAAAAGCTTCCTGGGGGTCACCATGAGGAGAAAATTGTAGATTCAAGTTAGACAGTGTTTTTCTTGGAGAGATTTGCATCTTCTGGAGACTTTGTCCATCCTAAGGGAAAAAGCAGAGGAAGGAAGTGGAGGATGTGACAAGTGCACATAATTCAAATTTAATTATTAGTTTTACCATACATTTTTCCCTCTCTTTCAAATAAACTACATGAGACTCCCTCACTGAAGTAGATATCAGTCTGTTGAATTCAGTGCCATCATTTCTGGATTCCTCCTCCCTAACTCCTTTTATCTACTCATTTCTTCTTTTCCTCTTCCCTTCCTTCCCACCTTCCTTCCTTCTTTCCTTCTCAGAATTAAAAAAATGTATATATAAATTTGGGATGGGAGGACAGAATGTTGCATATTTTTATTTCCACTTCTCTAAACCCTACCACCCCATTGCTCATCCATCCTTTCGTGGAATCCCTTGAAGCACCTATATAAAACTCAGTGGCTCATGGAATTCTATGTGAACACTAGGGATGTCAATCAGTCAAGTTATGTGGTCTCACTCTGTTTCTATGCTCTGCCATGTGAGAACACTAAACCCACCTTTACAGACCAGCTCTGTGTGTATGCTAATACACTTTCAGGAGTAGGGACAGAATGGTTTGATTATTAAGAAATAAAAATAGGAGTATGAGTATATAACTACAGGCGAAGTCACAACATTTAACAATATTCAATAATACCATTGTGTCAAATTATTGAATGATTGCCGTCTGCCAGCACTATTAACTTATGCAGTCCTTACAACACCTAGAAAAGTTAGGTCTTACCACTGTCTTTCTTTTTCAGATAAGGAAACAGTACAGGGAGGTTATGCAATTTGTCAAGGGCGTGGAGCTAGGTGATAGGGCAAGATCACGTTGTCTCTGATGAGCAGTGCATTCTTTCGATAGTTAATTAAAATGGGTAATATTTGAAAGAAGATATTGTTGTGTGAAGATTGATGGCTAACATTCTGATACTTGGAAATACTTTTAAAGATGTATATAATTATTTTCACTAGGGTAAAAGTAATAAGGGAATTTAAATAAAAATAAAATGTCTACAACCAAAGCTAGCTCTCCTGTTGTGTCAGACACAACAAATCAGATCAGAACGTTTAATTACTATCCAATCAACCTTTCTGTTCAGTGTGTCAGTTTAACTTAGAGAACCAAACAAAACATTTCTTTGTTTGTCAAGGGTAGGCTATTAAAACAGGGGTGTTCTAAAATTGTATTAGAAAGATGAAAACGGTTTGTTTGATCCTCTGAATTTTAATATGTCAAAGATTATTGTGAAAAAAGTGGGATCTCTGAAGTGACAGATACATTATTCAGATAAGTTTGATTGTATGTAAGATTTTTTTAATGCTTTCATAAAGCGTACGCACGTTAATTTGGTTTATAAAAGAGTGGCTTTAAAATTTGAGATATTAGGGAAAATATTTTGTTATTTTAGTAATTAGACTAAGTATTTTTAATTATGGTGGGGATATTTTTGGATAGTACCATTAATTAATAAATTATATCTGGATTATAATTAGAATAAATTACTTTATGTGAACAAGTTAGCAGTTCCTCAGTTTGAATTATTTGAGAGATGTTACCAATATTTCTAAAACCATCTAGAACTAGCCTCAAAAATTAGATTTGATTTTCTTTGTCTTGAAACAATGATTCAAATGAATTAATAGACTTGAAACCAAGTAATAAGTGGAAACCAATCAGCCTCAAAATGTATTCCTGCTTCTAACACTGCTTTGATATCATGAATATTTCCATACCCTGTGAAACCTATAATTATGTCAGAGGCATGTATTAGAATGCAGTTCACTCTGATTTGGTTTTCTATTTGGAGCTGAGTTTGTTAACACAGAAAGATGTAAATTCATAGTACTATTTTCTTAGATATATAATTATTCATTGATTATTTTAAACTCTGTCACTTTGGTAGTTTCTATTATATCATAAAAAAATCTTAAGCTGATTTTATATTGTTTCTTCTGTCTTAAACAATTTTTCCACAGTTTTAAAAATGTTTATTTCGTAACTAAGTTTGTTTTCTTCCTTAATGATTTTTTAGACTTTTTATTTTTATTCTGTACTTGAAAAAACCCGAGTCTTAAAGGATAATCCTGGTTTACTGATATACAGATTTTCCTCTCACAAGTAGTCTGTAGTAAAGAAATGCAATTTATCATTTTAGGACAGGGATCTTTAAAACCTCACACTTGCTGTCGTGCATATGAAATTGTCATGCATATGAAATGCTTATTTCTGGTTTCTACTTAATCTTACCTGTCTTTCTGTTTCTTTTGCAGCGAAAATGCTGGATAGAATTTCTTCTCACTGCCATTTAAATATATTCTTTTCTTCTGTCAATTACCACAGGTTTAGTCCCTATGAGTGGTATAATCCACACCCTTGCAATCCTGACTCAGACGTGGTGGAAAATAATTTTACCTTGCTAAATAGTTTCTGGTTTGGAGTTGGAGCTCTCATGCAGCAAGGTATACGATTCAGCCTGCTATTTCCCTTGGGCACCATGTCCCACTCTTTGCTGGGGGTGACAGCTCAAGTCGCTTGCATGGGTGCCTCTGTGCATGTAACCATAATCCAGCTTCTCCATCTAACTAATGCATTTAGGCCTTCTCAAATCCCATCCAGGAGAGATTCTGAGAAAATAACTAGCTTTTGCAAATGCACATACAGTATACTCATCTAATTTTTTTTCCTTAACCCACAGTAGGTACATTATTTCATAGTTAACCAAGCTAACCTGATCCATTAGCTAGTAGCTGCATTTAAAGTCCTACTAAGATTACATCTCCTTGAGGCAGGAATACAGTGTAATGCTCCTGTTTCCTGACTCATTTTGATGTAAAAAATTATTTTATATCAATTCTTGATGATTAGATGCATTTGTGTTGCATGACTAATAAATCTACTGTGTATAAATTTACAAAATTAAAATATTTAACCATTTAATTGCCTTTACAAGTAAAATATTAGCTGCATCTGATAGCATATAAGAATATAAAATAATGCATGCTCAGATGTGCATGCAAAAATACTTTCATAATTATTTAAAATTTATAATATTAATGTTAAAAGTAAAAGGCTATACTTCTTAGAAAATGACATAATACATGCAATATGTCTTAAGGGTTTATATATAACTATGAATTCCTTATTTTAGTCTCGGTTCTCCCAAGTGGAATTTATTTTTATTTTTGCTGTTACGTTTTTTTAATTAATCTTTTAATATTTAGATAAAGTTCAATAAAGTGATATTTCAGACCTACTACTCAAAAGATTGTGTTAGCCAGAGTCTAAGAATATTTTATGCTTTAAAAATGTAATGTTTTTAAGTTTTAGAATTAGCAAATAAAGCAAAATGCCCCATATTTGAACAAGTGACAATGACTGGATTAGGGAGAAAAATGTACTCCTTCATGAGAGTTACCACACCTATTATCAGAGTTTCCCTTAAGTTTTAGTTGTGTACTTATTATCCACTTTGAAGAAATTATTTTGGTAATTGCATTACAGATCTGAAGAAGTGAAAATTTATGGTTAAATTATAAAAGGCTGTTTATAAAAAGGTACTTTGTTCTTGCATGTTTAACCTTATGCATAAATCTATTAATTCATTACTGTTGCTTTATAAATTTTTCCTAAGGTGAGAAAAAATCACTACATATCAAAAAATTAATTTAACAAATACATGTTGTATGCAAGGCCTATTAATTTGAAATAAATTTTTTCTTTTAAAAAATATGAGAATCCAGGGCACCTGGGTAGCTCAGTCAGTTAGGCATCTGACTCTTGATATCCACTCAGGTCATGATCTCAGGATGGTGAGATCCAGCCCTGCGTGCGTTCTGCGCTCAGTGGGGAGTCTTCTTCTCTCCCTCTCCTTCTGCCCCTTCCCCAACTCGTGCACAGCTCTCTCTTTCTCAAATAAATAGATAAATCTTTAAAAAAATAAAAAAATAAAAATATGAGCATCCATATATGTAGCTTTATAGATATTTAAACCTAAAACTTGAGAATTCAGAGAACTCTTATGTGAACTAATCTAAGTTTGTGGCATCTATTTCTAAATAAAATGAATAGTCAATAGTTATATTTTCCCTTTCCTACATTTTGGGTCCAATGTTTTTTTTTCCTTAGGCTTACTCAACACTTGGAAGACAATACTGGAGTTCTTATGAAATATTAGAAGTGAATAAAAGCCTGTCATAGGAGACAGACATCTCTTGCAAGCAGTATTGGGTAATACGGTTCACCCAGGCAAACTGCTAGTCATGTGCTGATAACTAACTTTAACAGTCTGGAGTAAATTATCCTGATAATAAGACCCAAACATAACAAAGATTTTTCAAAATTATGTTTGCTACTACTTTGAAAAATAAAATTCTTTTTTTCACTTATATTTTCTAAAATATTTGGAGGTTTTTGAGATTTGTATACTGATAAGATTACCTTGATATCTATACAATCTATCAATTAGAAATAAGACAATATTTGGTATCTCTGAAATTGATGACAAGTGATCCAAGGAATGAAAAATTCAAATATACATTTGCTTTGCCACATAACTACTTCACTGCTGGTGGATACATGAAAGAGGAACCCATACTAAACTGGCTGATGCCCAGCTCCCCAGGAATTAGTGGGATATAGTGCTGGACATGACGTTACCTTGAGTACATGACAGTCAGCCCCTAACCAGGCTCTGATTCACAAGCCTAGGAGGTACTCGCTTTAAGTCCTTGGGTAAGATATGAACTTGTGGTAATTGGGCCATTTTTGTCGAATGTCTCCACTGTTCTTTTCTTTCCCAGTCTTGTTTGACTTTATCGGTGGTGTTGTTTAAAAAAAAAAAAAAAAAAAAGTAGAACGGGCAGCCAAAGCTGCTGCTGACCATCTTGGGAGTATTTTAGTATTACAGTGTTCGAGTGTGTGTCTGACAGGGCCTAGGAGCAACTACATCAGAAAGGTACTTTTCTGTTTTGTTTTGTTTTTTTGTTTTATTTTCCTCACAGAGTGGTAGGCAGAGTCTGGAGCTGGAGTTGGCTGTCATGTCCAAGTCTGTCTGCTTTTTAAAATTTTGTTTGTTTGAAATTACAAGAGTAAGATGAACTGCAGTGTAAGGTGGGCTGTTTTGATATATTTCAGTTCTGATACCACTTCTCTTCAATGTTAACATGAATGAGTGGTGGTAGTTTTCTTTCCATCTAAAGATGTGTTACGTTATTGCATCAGTGATTATGTTAAAGACATGACTATAAAACAAATCAGTAAATGCAGTCCATCTTTGCTTCATTCCATTTTACTCAAACCCTTTCAAAATTAAGTAATTTGTAGCCAATGCTTCCTTGATTATAGATTCAAAATGATTAAAATTGTATAGTAATATATTACATAAATCCATAAATTTAGTATACTTCTCTTATAAAAAAATCACACATGCTGATATGTATTCATTTTAACATTAAGACTGTAAATAGTTTGTTTAATGTAAACAATGTGCTAAAACTGTGAGACTTGATTTTAAAATTGTTAGGATTTTATTTTATATTCTAAATTAATTAAAATTAATAATAATCAAAAGTAAAATAGAATTGTTGGATCCCATTCTCTTACTAATACCATGAGCAGGCAACTCCAGCCATGTTTGTAATATATTTATGAAATATTCATATATATGTAAAAATAAATTTGTGACAATTTAACTCTTTATTCTTATTCTGATTCTTCTCATTGAGGCTAACTATAGTGATGGGAGACATTTGTTTATACAAAAGGAAATAATTTACTACCTTATTTTAAAACAAACCTGGACTAAAACCCCCCGTATCTCAAGGAATGTAGGTAATTGAAATGTATTTTTGTAAAACATAACTTTTTAAAATGGCAAGATAGACAAAATTTATGAGCTTTCACGCACATGAAAAATGAAACTTTACATAAAGTTTGTTAAGAAATGGATTTGAACATATGTTAAATCATTTCTTCTAAAACTGAAGTAACTAACAAGAATATGAAAAATTATACAAGTAGTTTATGAAATAGGGAGATTTTTTTCTCCCTTCTAATGTTATTTTTATAAATGTTATCACTAATTAATTTATACTGTCTCAGGTAGAACTTGAGTCTCCTGCCACTATACTTAAAGTGTCTTAAGAGACTGTTTTATTATCTGAAATTAGCCTCCACTCTCCCAATGGTTGTTGCTTGCTTACTAAAGCAATATGTGAACCTATGATTTAAGCTTTTACAACACAGTGATTCCATTCTGCCACTGTGACAAAAAGTATCTGACTGCTGATCGAATTCTCTGTATTCGTTTCACCTCCCCCCCCAATCTCTGTTAGGTTCTGAGCTCATGCCCAAAGCGCTCTCCACCAGGATAGTGGGAGGCATTTGGTGGTTTTTCACACTTATCATCATTTCTTCGTATACTGCTAACTTAGCCGCCTTTCTGACAGTGGAACGCATGGAATCCCCTATTGACTCTGCTGATGATTTAGCTAAACAAACCAAGATAGAGTACGGTGCGGTGGAGGACGGTGCAACCATGACTTTCTTCAAGGTAAGTCCTTCTGGTTATCTACAATTTACATATTAAAATGACAGAGTGAAAATAAACCTTTCTCTCTTGATGAATGTAAGTGTGTAGCAACACTGTTATTTGTGCAGAATAATCAATAATGTATACCTCAGGGGCTAGAGAGGTATAGAACTAAATATATGGTGATCAAGGCAAAACATTGCAGTACTTGCAAATGTCAAGGAGTTTTTGCTTTACAAGGATTCCCTTTTTGTTCAAAGGAAAATCTACCCACAGGTAACGTACATTTTTCCTCAATAAGGTTTTATCTTTGACTGTAAATATATATAAATAAATGAATATATATTAGTGTATATAAATATATAATGTATTAACATAATGTAATGAGTGTATTAATATAGTGTATTGCTTATATGTTTATATATTTACTAATATATGTATATTAAATAGTAGTAGATTCAGACTCCACAAGGCTTAGCTATTCCAGAAGAATAGAATGATTACATGCAAGAATATTTCTCATATATACATTTCTTCCTTTTAAGGTCAGACAAGTTTTACTTGTCCAGAAGCCTGCGGAAAAGAAGGAAAATAAATGATAGAAACAAGTAGAAACAATGCTTGTTATCCATATATTCATCTGCCTAATATTCTGTAAGGCACAGAGTCTGAAAATGGGTTATTGCCACTGAACTATCAATGGTTTCCAGAGGGACAGCCCTGTGGGACACTTAAATGGAAAGAGTGCTTGGACCAAATTCCAGGCATATAGAATGCCTTTCCCTCCTCTTTGTTATTCCTTTCTTCTTACTCCAGCTGATCTCACTGGGCCAAAGTAGTTTAAATGGGGAGATTTCACTTTAGGAAGCCAGTCTCACTTCATAAGTCCTTTTACATTTTACCAAGTCTTTTTAAATTCTTTGTAGGGTGGGCAAAAATTTTAAGCATCGGATATATTCTTTCACTGTTCAGACAAATGGAATTGGCAATTTAAGTATGCAGAAGTGGTAAAGTTTTTTAAAATAATTGACTCAAGCTATAAAATAAATTCTTTCATCAAGTACCTATTGAGTACCAAAAATTACACTACACGTTGGTATTCTAGAGCAAATAACATCTATTTCTCACTTTCAAGGAGATTATAGTTTAGTTGGACACATGGAGGACTAAATCAACAATCATGGAACTGGGTTTTATGTGACTTAAAACAGCAACTTTGCCAAATAATTATGGGGTTTTCATTGTAAGAATTCTTACAAAACTAAATCAGCTCTTATTATTCAGGAGGACACTGAATATCCAAAGAATGAGATAGATTGAGTATTTAATCAAATCTATGTAATTCTTAACATTTAATTATTTTCAAAGTGAATTTGTCATATGGCTAGATGAAAACTTGAATGTGTATTTTACACTTAACTGGAAAATCATTATTATTTAATCACATTTATTGTATAACCAAATATGAGCAAAGTATTATGATCAGTATAGTGCTATTTGACTATATTAATTATAATTGATCAATTTTTCCCTGATTGGATATTCAGAAATAATAGAGATAACTTTTCTTGTATAACTTTTTTGTTTTCAAAAAGAAATCAGCTGTTGAAAATGCTAAATGCACATTGTCAGTGTCAATAATTTTGTAGGGAGTGAATATATGATGCATTAAAATTATTACAGTATCTGAGACTTTTGAAGAAGAGTTTGTAAAATAACACAGAGTGCCTAAAGCAAGTGATTTGATACCAGAAGTTGAGTATTTCTGTTTCAAAAATACAGCAGAGTTTTCATTTCATTATTATTTTCCAGAAGACTCAAATATTTTAAGTTTTGAAGCTCTTTTATACTATGAGCAAGGTTTATCTCTGGAAAATCAATTTGAAAAAAATTATTTTTTTCTTATCTTTAGGCTTATTTTCTCCCTTTTTTGTCTTTTCAGTCTTTTCAATTTTCTCTTCTTTTTTTAATTTTCATTTTTTTTAGCTCAATCACTCTGCACTGTTAGTGTCATTTTTCCTTACTTTCACTTCTCCTTGTTACTGACTTTTCTTCTCCCTCTTTCATCTCTTGTTTTTGCTCACATGCCGGGTTACCTCTAGCACCAAGAAAAAATTGACATAGAACAATTTTCTGTTTCCAACAGCACAGACTTTCTTTCTGTAGAATTAAGGCCTTTTGGAATCTACACTAGTCACAATAAACACCACACAGTGATAATCACTAAGTTGACAATTATCTTGTGCTGATAACTTGATCACATACTGAATTCTTACTGTTAAAATTAGAAAAAAAAAAGATTTTAAAAGAATCATTAGTTGTTGATTTTTCTTTAGTTATTTTAGTATACCCCTAAATGATACTAATTTCAACCTCGTATTTTAGCTTGTTAAACTATACACTTATACCAGACATGGGTATAAAATTAAAAAAAAAATTCCCTAGCAATCTGGATTGAAGTAATTGCATGCTCATTTTGCAACTCTGCAATGAACCAGGGAGTAGTGTGTGTATTCTATTTACATTTGATACCATTCTTTTATTTCTTAATTAACAGCAATGCATACAAACACTCTAGGAAGCACCCTTAAGGCATTGATTTCTAAAGGAATTTCCATCTTGTTTTTACAAATTTAACAAGACCCTGCTGTTAGTTAATTGTTCTGGAATGCTCAGTTCCAGAAAATTATTTTAAAGAATGGTATAGTTTTGTTACTACAAGCAAGAAGAGCTGGCTCAAGATGCCTGGTCTTAAAGGGGTAAGTCCTCAGTCTTGCAAAAACTGAATTAGGCCATTCTATAACGTTAAATAATTATTTTTCCAAAGAACATGCTTGACTTTGTTTATTGAGCTTACATGTATATTGTCTTCCAGAAGAGTTCTTTCTTCTTTTCTTTTATATCCATTACACTCCACATACATTCTTCCCAAGGATAAATGTAAAGCCATGACTGGTAAAATAACTCAAAATTGAGCAGACTGGTAGTTCTTCAGTGTTATTCCATGTAAACAATAGAAAACTATATGACATAAAAATAGGTTCTTAATCATATTTAAATGATAAAATAACTGAAGGCCTAGGAATTTTATTGAAAAACAATAAAGGAGTTGCCAAAACATCCTTCTTGAAATCTGGGAACTTGGGTGTAGTACAACTGAAATCTCAACCCAGGGCTGAATGCTATACAGAATATTACCAAGCAACAAGCACATTCTTTTCTCCCTGAAGTATAAAGGTTAAAAGAATGAACATATAGATTGCATGTTCAAAAATAACTCAGCTAGAGCCTGTAGGTGTGATGGTTTCTTTTGAGAATCCCTGGATTTTTCAAAGTGACTTATATGTTTTACAGAATGATGCTGAATCACCTATATTTCTATGCAACCCATGACTCAGGTTTCCCAATTTCTACAGATTCTCTCTCTGGGTTTGGTCTACCCGAAATCTCTGGCTTGTTGCATGTACTAGCACAGTCTGTCCTTCTAAAAAATGTGGTATCAAAGGAGATGTGTGTTCTCTTTTGTGGTTATTAAAAAAAGTTCTGCCACATATTAAAAGAACATTAAAATAGTGTCAAATATCTAATGTAAATCACTTAATACTTCTAAAAACATAGAGGCTACAATTTAGAAGAGTTGTTACCAGTGAAAAAAACAGTGAATCAGAAAAACTGGGCTTAATTCCTGGCTCCACAACCTATTGGCTCTGTTTTGTTAAGATACTGTTCCTTGTAAACCTCTGACTCCTCATCTCTAAATTGGAATGACAAATAGGACCATTCTCACAGTATTTTTTTGAATATTAAATGAAAGTTCTACATGATATGCTAACCATCCAGTTAAAGCCTGACAGGTGTTATATGTTAGCGTTACTAGAATACATGGCTCATTAAAAATATTCAGAATTTAGGATGATTTTAAACATCGTCAAGTCAATTACGTTTCTATGACCCACAGTAGGATAAATCATTTCAAAATAGATTTAAAAAGAGATCACATCATGTTTATCTAATTGAAATTGCTTCAGTTTTCTGATTATTGTTGTCATGAAGAAGATGTAATTTGGTAAGTAAAATAAAAAGAAACTATGAAAGCTCTTTTCTAGACTGTGTATTTTGAAATGGTATATTGAGGTGCATGTAGCAATTCTTTGGGGGAATTTATTGCAAATCATAGGTAAAGGGAACTATAAAAATATTTAATTTAAAAATGTTTTCCTTAATTTTAACTTTTTTTTAACCCAATGATCAAGATGTCCTACTTTAGCCAGTGTTGCCATGCATCTTATGTTCTCAATTACATCATATAGATGTTTATTTGTAAGATATCAAGTTTTTATTCAAGAAATATTTACTGATCATCTCTTATGTGGTAAGAATTGTGTTAAATCTTAGACGTATCTCCTACATCTCCAGGCACCTCCCTACACCTGTCCATTCTATCTCCTACATACCTATTTCCTTTACTACTGTCTTGGTTCAGAAGACTAGTGTCATCTCTGACCAGGGTCTTGTAGAACCATTTAACTTTGTTTTCCCAATTTTGTCCCTGTTGTTCTCACTGGTGCTACCAAGAGTGACTTCAAGTCCTCTAAAATTACCCTCACCCCTTTGCTTTAGGATATAAACCTAGCTCCTTGGTGTGTTTCTAAGACACCTTATGGACTGACTTCTTATTTCATAGCCACTTGCTCTCACACTTGAAACTATAGCCAAATTGTTGTGTTTTTAGCCCCAGGTTGTGCCACAAGTACATGATGCATCTGCTTCTCCAATGCCTGTTATGCATTTTTTTTCATCCTTTTCCCTTCCTATCAGCCTAATTGGTTATATTCCCTTTATTCCTTAAATCCTATTTTATACTTCACTTATCCCAGACAAATTTTCCTGATCCTTCCTGTGCCCAAATCTACCCAGTTCTGGCAAGGTGATCCTCCTTTCTATTCTCTGAGCACTTTTTACCTCAGCTCTCATCAAATTTTCAACCCAATCTGTGTGCTTAGTTTCTCTGTTTCTACACTACACGGCATAGCAGGGGGCAGGGATTGAATCTGTATCATTCACTTTTGGATCTCTATTTCCCTGCACAAGCTTTGCATATGGTTTGGGCTTTGTTAGTTACCGACTGCCACAATGATGTTGCTTAACAAACAACGAAAAACTCAGTGGCATGTAACATCAACCTTTATTTAGCTTATATTTCTAGAAACTTGGAAGTCCAGAGACTTTAGTACAGTCCTATTTCTAGAAACTTGGAAGTCCGGAGACTTTAGTACATTTTGAACAGAATTATGAAAGCAATAACCAAGGGATTTGTAGTATCAACAATAAAAGTAATAGCCAAGGATATCATGGCATAACCATCATTACTCAGAAGAGCTAATACATTAGTCATTTGGCTCACCCACATGACCTCAACTGTTTGATCATATTAAGTTTCTAAAACATTTGCTTTAAGCCATTGTGGCAGATATAGCTATCATGTGTTCTTTTTTTTTTTTTAAAGATTTTATTTATTTATTTGAGAGAGAGAGAGAATGAGAGATAGAAAACACGAGAGGGAAGAGAGTCAGAGGGAGAAGCAGACTCCCTGCCGAGCAGGGAGCCCGATGCGGGACTCGATGCGGGACTCCATGCGGGACTCGATGCGGGACTCGATGCGGGACTCGATCCGAAGGCAGTCGCTTTAACCAACTGAGCCACCCAGGCGCCCCTATCATGTGTTCTTTATGATCTGCTACTTATTCTGAGTTTGCCAATTCATTGGTCTTCTAAAATTAAATTCTTTTGCACCAAGATGACAGTGCTTTTGCCAATACCATTTCTGCTAAACTTTCGCGGACTTTAAATATGTCCAGTTGAGTCCACTTATAATCTAAAAACCACACCCACAGTTCTTTTTAAAATGTGCCTCTCTCTAGACTAATTGTTGCAATGGGATAAAAGCTTTTTCCTGGAGGAGAAAATCTACAAGGCATTGCCTTAACTTTCTCAGAGGTCTTAACGAAGCAGCTCGAGCGACATGCTTAATTTGTTCTATAATTAAGGACTGGCGCCATGTTGAAACAATCTGGAGAACTTTTACTGGCTTGAGACATTGAAGATTAGGAACACTTAAAATTACCCAACCATGCAAATTCTAACTCTACTGTATCACCTGTAAGTACTGTTTGCAAACAGCTCAGTTCTTTTAAATTATTTCTCCCCCACCTTCTCGTCCTTGCTCTTCATATGATTGTTAATATTCTATATCTTCCTAGTACTACCTTATCCTATGTAGCTAAAAGTAACTAGCTGATACCTTGAATATTTTGTCATTTTGTCTAGAAATGTTTTGGCCAAGTCCAAAAGATTATTAGTGCATTTCAATCTTCCAACTTACTCTAAGGCACACTTTAAAAATATTATTTCCCCCTATATTCATAGATCCCCATTTCCCCATTTTCTTCTAATAATTTCACTGCAATCTACTATATGACCTTAAATCAGTGTTACATATTTGTTCTTTTTATGGCAGCAACTCACATCTTTTTTTTTTAAGATTTTATTTATTTATTTGACAAAGAGAGACACAGCTAGAGAGGGAACACAAGCAGGGGGAGTGGGCGAGGGAGAAGTAGGCTTCCCAAGGAACAGGGAGCCGGATGTGGGGCTCAACTCAGGACCTTGGGACCATGATCTGAGCAGAAGGCAGACACTTAACAACTGAGCCACCCAGGGGCCCCAGCAGCTCACTTCTTTTACCAATTCTGTACAGTAATCCCTTGGCACAATGAGTATTGCATTCACTGATGGAAAACCTATGACAAAGGATTTTAGGTAGAATGTGTGATTATCTTCAAAAGTTTGCTAATCTGTAGAGAATTAAAAATGTTTTTTCAAAATATATAGCCCTCGATGGCATTTTCATTTTTAACTTTGGGTTAAATGTCAGTTTTTTGGAATTGTAGGTTACAGTGTTAGGAATGCAAGCAAGTGGATTAATCCACCTGGAGGCAAAGATTTATCCTTTGGTACTTAGCCACAGAGAGGGTTTTGTTTTGTTTTTCTTTGTGCATAGTCTCCCTCTTTAGGAGAACTCAAAGTACATCCTAAATGCTAGCTCATTAATCTTTACTGCAACCCCTAAGGAAGGTAGGGAGCAATTATCATTATGCTCATTTAACAGATGAGGAAACTGGGCCATGGAGAGGTTAAGTGACTTATTAATTATGAAAGCAATAACCAAGGGACTCATAGTACCAACAATAAAAGTAATAGACAAAGATATGGCATAACTATCATTACTCAGAAGAGTTAAGTGCATTAGTCATTTGGCTCACCCACATGACCCAAATGTTTGATCATATTAAATTTCTACAACATTTGATTTAAGCCATTGGGGCAGATATAGTTATCACATGTTCTTTATAATCTGCTACTTATTCTGAGCTTATCAGTTCAATGGTCTTCTAAAATTAGATTATGCTAGGGTGACAATATAGGTTTTTAAGCCTGAATTGCTTGTGTGGCATGCCTGTAATGATTATTTTTAAAGACTGAGTGATTTTTGCTTCTTAACCGACTGAGCCACCCAGGAGTCCCTGATTTTTGCTTCTTAAATGCCAACAGAACATAAGTAATTTTTGAGTTGAGAGATAGAATATAAAAATATTGGCAGTTTACTGCCTATACTTAATAAATGGATTTAGAGACATATACCATTTAGTAGACATTTCTCATATTTGCCTTCATTTCTCCAAAACATAATTTTTGTTTGTTGTTTTTATTTAGAGCAGCGGTTAGTCGTGAAAGTATAATATATTTACTATAAAGTGATTTACACATTGGAGAAGTAAATTTTCAAAATGACATCTAAAATTACTTTTCACATTGAAAAAGGGTTTTCCAAAATGAGTGTTTAGTTTCTTCTTACTATATTGGTGGTAAAACATCTTGAAAGTCCATTTGTGTATGCATAAAATTGACCTAAAATAGCTTACCAAGATGAGAAAGAATCTGAAATGGCTTTGATTCACTTTATTTTTTTTATTGAGATATAATTGACATTAACTTGTGTAAGTTTAAGGAGTACATGTTGATTTGATAAATTTATATGTTGCAGTATGATTATGTAGCGTTAGCTAACCCCTCCGTCACATCACATAATTATCATTTCCTTTCTGTAGTGAGAACAATTAAAATCTAGTCTCTTAGTGACTTTAAAGTTTATACTAGTGTATCGCTGACTATAATCACAAAGCTGTACATTAGATCTCCAGAACTTATTCTTTAAATGCCTTTCATATCCAATGTAGCAAATTCCGAGTTAGGTATGATCATCACAAAGAAAGGGTTCAATAACTATCTGCACATGGATAGTAATTCAGTATGTCTTTCATTGTGTACCCAATTTACTATTATATGTTTTCTAATCATTTTCCACCACATATCTGGGAGGGATTCTTTGACAATATAATAATTAGAAATTCATTATGCTACCTTATTGAGTTCAGGTATTCTTTCTTAATTACTTGCTTGTGTAAGTGTTGCCATGCCTAACTTGCCACAAAGTTTTGCTTTCAAGTCATTTTTATTTATTTCAGGTCAATTTATGCTTAGTAATGACACTGCTCTTTTCTCCTCAATAATTTAGATCTCAAATTTCAGCTTTGGGTCTTACCTGGGAGATACCATCTCTGTGCCTAAAAACGTTTAAAAATGGAGTGTTAATATGAGCATATGTATATTGGGATCAAAATTTTGTGACTAAAATTTTTTTGTTGTTGATTGACTGTATCTCCCTATGTATGCATCATAAATTCTAGACCATAGCCCAGCAAAGTCAGTAATACTATTTTATCAGGATCCCCAGTTAAAGCTTTACTTCAACTTACAGGCCAGTCTTTTATCCATCAAAATGGTAGATGTAGGTCTGCTGCAACCCGTGGGACTGGATGGCATGGATGCTACATGGGAATATGGTCTTATCTGTGATAGGCAATCACATTACTTTGATAAGCAAAAGGATAGCCTTGGTTTTTACATCAGTTTTTCTTTTTCAAGGAATAGAGCCATTATTTTGTCTTATTTGGGTATATCATTCACTAAGTTTAAAAAAATCTTTAAAATATTCATTTGTTTAAAAATCAGTAGTCTCAACCTGTCTGCACATTAGAACATTACAATTTGGGGGTTTTAGAGAATACTGAGGCTCAGACCCCTCTCTAGGCTAAATAATAAAAATATCTTCAGGTGGGAATATGGGCATCTGAGTTTTTTATAACCTCTTCTGGTGATTCTAATGTGCAGGAAGAGTTAAATTAATTTGAAATATAAATAATCCCTTCATTATTGACATTGATAGTTAATAACTAATTGTATTTACTTCTGCTTCTTTCATATTAATTTGGGCATTCTTCTTTTCTGAAACCCAAATCTCACAAAATATCAGACAGAAGAGTGAAATGATGATAAATATGTTGATTAAAGTCTTACTTCTTTCAAATTATTTACGTGGGTTATTTTTAAAGCCTTTTTTCAAAAGAGATCTGCTGAGAGTAAATAATCTAATTCCATCTTCATTTCTGACACCATTCTTGGAAGTCTCCAGTTGGTGGGCATGAGAATTGCTATGTACCAGAATGAAAACAACTAGAACTTTCTCCTTTCTCGGGGAATTATGGTGTCGCGGGGGTGGTGGTGTAAAACCTGACTTTTGTTTGTGTCTCTGAGTAAAAGTTGAGAAAATATATATTATACGGGATCTAGGGAGTGGATACATTTCTTTGTAAGCCTTTTTTACAGGTTCTTCTACCATGGGGGAGGGAGGAGAAATTAAAGACCCATGAGCAGGCATATTAAAGTCTTGGAAGGATTGTACATGTGACTTTTGTGTTCACATTATGGGGACCAGATTAAGAAGAAATGAAGTACCTTACTCTATAGTTTTATATCGAGTTGGATTCTATCCAACAGTTCGAGATTTGGGCTCATGTAGTTTTGTTTCCTGAGCTTAGTGTACTATTCTGTAATATTTGGTGAACTACTACCACTCTTTCCTTGTGGAAAAAAAATGCACTTATATTAACTGATGAGGACAAATTATCACACAATTCTAATTGATATCTTTTTGTGTGTGTGTTACTTTGGAATTCCTCATTATCCCTCTGAAATCTCAGCTGAAACCAAGTTCTCCTCAAACATGGCATTCTGCTCTAATGTGGGTGATGGAAAACCAGATATATTAGAGCTTCCAAGCCAAAAACTGTTCTTGCTAACTTGCTTTGCAAGTTACCAATTAAGTAATAACTCAGTGATTATGTAGAAACAATAGAAACTTTATTGTGAATTTTTTATTTCATGTTTCAAGTTTGTATATAATCTGGTTTACTGTTTTGATTTTTCTGCATGCTTAAATAAATAAAACAAAACCTGAAATCTTTATGTGATTGAACACTATCTGGGCAGTCAGTTTAGATTAGTGATTAATACTGTTACTGAAATTTCATCTGTCCAAGTTGATGTTTTCTTCATTTTCAGTTAAACAGCTTTTCTAGAAATCTAAAAGAAATCTCTCAGCAAAGATTTTTGTAGCCGTACCATTTCTCTTTTACTCCCAAATAATTGTTTTTCTTCATTAATGGTTTTAAGATATTGGTTGTAGGTAATGGATTAATGTTGACATTAAGTAGCAATATTTTATTTAATAAAATAAGGTTGACATTTTAAAATTATTATTGTATTTTTATTAGTATCTAATATTAGTCTTGAAATAAATATTTAAAATAAGTATTTATAATGTATTTAATTTATTGGCATAGTAAGGGGGTTCTTTTCACTCAAGGAGATTGTTTCCCTCCCCCATTCTCATCTAACACACAATTTATTGTATGTGAGGCCTGATCCTATGTTTATTACAGGGATTTGCATAAGGCCTACAGGAAACCAACACCATTTTACTATGTTCCCATTGCAAGAAATAAAATGGTGCCTTTGAGTAAAGCTGCTTCATCAGACACTAGTTTAGCGTGCCAAGTTACAGCTATCAATGGTGAAACAGCAGATGTGAAGGCTAGTTGGCATCAAAGCATATGAGTCAAAGACTTTCCTATGGGAAAGAAAGTGCTTCATTACACTTTATCTATACTAAGAACATTGGTTCTATCAAGCTGTCTGAAAATTAGACTATGATGGGTTTTATTACCCTAGCTCTGCCAGAGTGAATTCAATAGTTAAAAAGTAAGGGAGAACACCATTTTGGGAATTATAAGAAGTGATTAGAGTTTCAACATATTTAAACTCGGAAAGAGCAGCAACTTTTATCTTAGCTTCTCTAAAATGTCTGAGGGACAAAAGTGTAATCCCGCTCTAATTTTCAGTATGTACCAATGAAGCTTTGGGGGACTTGAATCGAAGAAAGAAGTTTTGTGTTTGACAGAACTGTAAAATCTGAGAAACAATGTTTTAATCGCCTTGAAAGGCAAGTGTGTGAGGCTGTTGTCATTCCAGGATACACTGTGGTTCTGTCTCTCTTTTGCCTTCCCTCCTCCACTCTGTGCAGGGACCACTCTTGCTGTTTGTCAAGTCAGCATGGCAGCTCAAACACCACATTGCACCTCATCAATCTTAGGAGAGAGGGCCCCACAGGGAGTGAGAAAACTTGAAAAGTCAGTTAATATAGCAATGTTGAGCTGGCATGTCAAGTACTGGATAATGGATAATAGTTGTCACTGTAAGAGTTTATAGCCACTGGTTAGGCAACAATTTGAAAGGGATTTCAGAAAGGCATATTTTTGGATCTAAAAATATAGACTTAGATAAATATAAAAATTGTTACTTAAAACTTGTAATGTTTTATTTCTCAGATAAAAATAATTAAAATGAAAATTCCTCTTCTATAGAAATTGTAACATAAAAGCATCATTTGGTATTTCTAAAACAAATGTACAAACAAAAACCCAGTTTCTCTGCTTTGTAAATTTTTTGAGAAAATTATCTTAATTGGCATTGTGGATAAGAAGTATCTATTAATCATGCTTAGTGGGTTTATTTTTTGGTAGGGGGAATCCAACTTTATAGAGTATCAACAAAAATTTATTATCTTTTTGGATTGTCAATTAATTACAGATTGAATACTGTGAAACTTGTACTTAATCCAGAATACCCTTGGCAGTTAATGTTCTTGATTTTTCATGCACCATGATGCCTTTTTTAGGGGGGAGCTATTTTTTTGTTGTTGCAAATG
The DNA here is from genome assembly GCF_003265705.2 of Callorhinus ursinus. Classification (NCBI taxonomy): domain Eukaryota; kingdom Metazoa; phylum Chordata; class Mammalia; order Carnivora; family Otariidae; genus Callorhinus; species Callorhinus ursinus. Next base: position 22,404,792 of record NW_027397068.1, read on the forward strand.
CACTTTAAACTAATTAGCATCTTTGGTCAGCTGAATATTCTTTTGTTCGTTTGTTTTCCTATTTCTTTCCCAAAAGTGCTAATGGCAATAATACCACTTTGTTCTTTGGTATTAAGAGCTGATTAAAGACATCATATGGTCATTAAGTTGGTTCTTTCATTATACCATAAAGCAAAATGAGGCTTACTATCACTTACAGCTACTGCCATCTTTTCATTTAAAGAGAACACAGAGCAGTTTTCCCTCTTGGCAGCAACCAAAATGTAGGGTCTTTGGCCCTTCTAATAGTCAATGACCTTATTACTTCATCACACATATTACTTCATCACACATATTCACAACTCATAAAGCATCCTTTCTTTTTTATACCCTTTTCCTACACTGACATAGATTGGAAGAAAGACAAAATAAACTTTAGAGCTTATTCATAGGTGTTGATAATTGCAAACTGAATATAATAGATTCCTCAAAAATATTGCTTTTAAAAATATGACTAGATTAAGCTTAATGCTAAATGTCTTAGTCGTAAAGAAGTCAAATTCTGAAATAATTCAAGTTCTTTTTGCTGTGATATTATTGACTGTGGCACTTGGTAAATATCTAGTGCATACTGGTGAGCACTTTTGTTGACCTCCTGTATTCAGAGAAATTCCTTAAGAGTTTCATAAGTAAAGAACTATCCAGATGTGTCAATGTGTCTGCATGTGTATGTGCATACATGAGTGAGTGTGTCCTATAGGAAAAAGATATGCTACTTTAATTGGAATTAAATTATGAATGATTATGTAATTTATCTTTCTTATAGTTTCCATATTAAACCTGTTTTAGTGGAAGAATAGTTCAGGGTTGGCAATAATTTGTAATTTATTTTTCCTGACAGCATTTGAATAATAATTTTTTTGTTATTAGTTTATTGTATATACCATAGCACTAGTGGAGTTCAGTGAAAAGATTTGATTATCTCTAACGGTAGGTGTTTTCTTTATTAAATATTGTAATTACAGCTAATTAGAGGTTACACAATAAATTAGTTTGCTTTGTAGGTCCCTTGACTGTTTTCAGAACACTATGAGTCTATGCTTCATTTTAATTTATTACAAAAATAGTGAAATAAAGACCAAATAATTAGAAAGCATTATTAATAATAGATATAAAGATTGTTGAGTCAATACAATGCAGTTTAACAAAATGTTTAAATGCATAAACTAGGTTGTGTCATGAAATCATACATCTGTCACTCACTGGGGATTTATTTAACCTCTCTAGACTTTTTGTAGGTAAACTGGGGTGTAATTATATATCTTATAGATTGTTAACATAAAGCACTAAACATGTGATAAACTCCCAGTATGTATTTACTGCTTTCCTTATTTTAAGGACCTTAATAGTTGAATTGTTAAATTCGGTAGCAGATGAAACCATTTCCCTCAATATGAACACTTGCATTCCTGGAGATACATCTAGTTTACCTATGGTCGATGCCAAAATCTGACACTCAGTTGCATTTATGTTTGATTCGTGACTTGATCCTGGTTGTAGATTATTAAAAAATATTCTGGATTACTCTCTTGTACTGCTGAAAAGATAAAATGCATTATGAATCCAGTTCTATCCATATATTATTTATCATCTTTTAATTAATGATCTTTTTATTAGTGGTTGTTTAATTAATGGTCTTTTTATTAACATGTGAGATTTACTTTGACAAATAATTCATGCACAAAATTAATGCTTAAATAGAAGAGAAATTCCCATTTTTAATTGTTCTTCCTCTCCATAAATATTGACCATTGTAATTTTAGCAAGTTTCTTTTTCTCTTATAAAACTAATGCATATGACTCATGAGAGCTATAGAATTTTAGGAAAACAAAGGAAAAATTGCTAAAGTCCAACCTACAAAGGCAAATCTTAATATCCTTTAACAAAAGTGTCCAGTATTTTCTCTATGGATATATATATTTAAGGATTTATTTATTTATTTTAGAGAGAGAGAGAGAGAAAGAGAGAGAGACGGAGGGAGGGGCAGAGGGAGAGGGAAAACAGACTCCCTGCTGAGCAGGGAGCCAACGCAGGGCTTGATCTCACAACCCTGAGATCATGACCTAAGCCAAAATCAAGAGTTGGTCGCTTAACCAACTGTGCCACCGAGGTGCCCCTCTCTATGGATATACTTTTACCTCATTTTTTTTTCCTTGTTTCAGTGTTAAAGACTTTTAGGCTTTATATAGTTTTACAAATATCATATTTTCACTGAACACAGGTACTGATGCTCTTTTCAGGAATATGCTTCAAAGATTCATTATCAGTAAAATAGGGTTATAAGAATGTTCTTATGATACTTTCAGAAATATTTTTTTTTCTTGAGATAAAGTCTAAAACAAAAGCCTTTTGCTAATTTCAAAACCCATTCACCTAGTCATTGCAAACTTTCAAAGTATGTTTATATATAAACACACATGTATAGCAAAGAAATAACTTATAAGTTAAATACCTAAGATACCAATTGAGAAATTCATTTTTAATGCTCATTGCATTAAAATATCAGAAAATGTAGTGCTTTAAAATATTAAATTTAATACATGTTTTTAATCAAACCTTAAAGGAAAATTGATAGAGAGATGATATTAAGGTTATCTGTTTAGGCTTCCTCATACAATCTTGTCTGTAAGTGAAAGAGAAAAAAATCTGGTAATAGAAATATATAGGAGTAGTCATTAACCTTTTTCAGTGAAGCTATATTGGTATATATTTAGAAGAATGATTATAGAAATATCTTTTTTTAATCCACATTAGCTGCAATTTACCTAGCCTTTCCATGTCTATAAATGAGAAAGAACATTTGCATGGCTGTACTCTCATAAAGAGTTGACATTGAATGCATTTGGGTTGGAATACAGTTTCTCAGTTACTGGGATGCCCAAGACACACTGGTATCAGGGAACTCTATGTTAGTTCATATTCTTTAAGTATTCTTATACAGATATTTTTGTTATATCAGCCTTCTCTTCAACACTAGAAGAAAATAACCCAGGCTAATTCTAACAAATAGAATTTAGTGGAGTGAATTAGGAATCCATATTGTCAAAATGAAAGGAAGTGACTAAGATGGCCATGACTAAGAAATGATCATGCTTAAAAACAACCATTTTTAGGTTTACCTAATACATTCTAACCTTTAGGAAGATGTTTCATAAAGGATTCCCCAAATTTGATGATGATGATGATGATGATGATGATGATGATGATGATATTGAAGATGTTGATGTTCATGACACAGACCCCTCTGGAATCCAGGGAAAACACTAGAGCTATTTATGTCTATGAATTAAAAGCAATAGAGATGACTTTAAGAAAACCAGCAAAATTTATTCTCAAGGAATCAAACAAACTAGCATTAGCAAGAGGATAACTTACAAAGTCAGAAAGACATCTTTATTTGAAGGTGTCTGAAAACTAATTTTGTGGGAAGAGGAATCCTAAGATCATGGGATGTAACTTTGTCATAATGAAGGAGCTTGTGCATAAGCATCAAGCCTGCTAGGCTTCTCTTTCAGAGCTGTTTTTTCTCTGGGGCCCAATCATTGCAAATTGCCACTTCCATTTACTTTACACTGATGCCGTAACATGCATAATTCTTAAAGTAAACCTCTACTAGCTAGAAGAACAAAATTAATTGTATTTTGAAAATAATAATGGTAACTCAACTCTTCCTATATCTTTGTGTGTGTGTTGTCAGTAGACATACAATAGCTATCATACCATCCTTCTCACTCATCCTTATTAGCAATTGTTTCTTTCCAAATCTCAGGCCTAATTTATTGTCCCTGCTATATCTTGAAAATAAGGTTGCAATGATTTACTCTTACCACCTCAAGAAACACTTGAGCATTTTGCTTGTGCTTCTTTCTTTGAATTTGGGAACACTTTTAACAGTGTCAAGATCAGTAGTTTGCTACAAAACTCTTCAAAGAAATATCACTATCTCAGGCTAAGAAATAAGACTGGAGTTCTGCTTTGTTACAGCTTTTAATAAAATGTGCATGGCTGTTAAATACATGAAATGTGGCTCATGCAACTGAGGAATAAAATTTCTTTTTTTTTTTAAATTGAAGTGTAGTTGACACACAATGTTGCAGTAGTTTCAGGTGTACAACATAGTGATTAGATTAGTCTATATGTGATGCTGTGCTCACTACAAGTCCAGCTACCACCTGTCACCATACAATGCTATTACGACACCATTGACTCTACTCCCTGTGCTATACTTTTATCTCCATTGTTTATTCTTTCTGTAACTAGTATACAATGTTAAATTTTATTTAATTAATTTAATAGAAAATTTGAACTTGAGGCAGTATAGACATTTTCACATTAAACACAAAATTGTATATTTATTTTAAATTTTGCATCATGTTAAATGTTGTATTGCAGAGCATGTGATCAGTGCCTGTGTCATTTTTAGTATTACTCATAAACAAATCAGCGATAGCAGTGGCAATGGATTTATCCAGTTCAAGTGATTTCTTCTGTGTACTGATGCACCACTGTAAAGTGCTTGTTTAGCAGTTTATGCATGCGACCTAAGTTACAATGATAACTATGTAAGCCATAACTGGTAATTAAATTGAAATATAGGGGTGCCTGGGTGGCTCAGTCAGTTAAGCATCTGCCTCCAGCTCAGGTCATGATCCTGGGGTCCTGGGTTTGAGCCCGGTGTTAGGCTCCCCGCTCAGCAGGGAGTTTGCTTCTCCCTCTTCCTCTGCCTCTTCCCCTGCTTGTGCATACTCTTTCTCTCTTTCTCTCAAATAAATAAGTAGAAATCTTAAAAAAAATAAATTGAAATACATACTATTATTTTAAACAAAATATAATAAAATTATTTTTCTAGTTTAAAAAAGTACATATGGGCAAATTTTCAAATTTAAAATGAAGGTATACTGTTGAAGCAGAATTGAGTAGAAGTGGAAAATCTAACTGGGTAAGTAGAGATAACTGGAACAGTAAAGAATAAGTGTCTGGATGAAGATATGTTATAGATTTCACCGTAAATGGCAATTGCAACTTGCTGAGGCAGAGCAAAGGGGAAAAGCTATTTGTTGCATAAACAGATTTTTAACAATCATAAAGTCATTATCAAGAAATAATCTCAGGGGCGCCTGGGTGGCTCAGTCATTAAGCATCTGCCTTCGGCTCAGGTCATGACGACAGGGTCCTGGGATCGAGCCCCGCATTGGGCTCCCTGTTCAGTGGGAAGTCTGCTTTTCCCTCTCCCACTCCGCTTGCTGTGTTCCCTCTCTCGCTGTGTTTCTCTCTGTCAAATAAATAAATAAAAATTTTTAACAAAAAAAAAGAAAGAAAGAAATATTCTCAGAAAATACATAGTGAATTTGATAAAGTTTCTCTTGACAGTAAAAGAATCAATGAAATTAGTTGCCTGAAATCAGAGTCAACTGTTCTAAGAATTTAAAAATGATTTTTAATAGGATCTGAGGTTATACCTTTGGACGCTATTGAACAACATGGATTATTAAACATAGAAAAAAAGTAGATGAGAAGATGATAAAAGATATTATTTCAACTATGGAAATGTTAGAAAATTATGAAGAAAAGATTAAAAGGAATATTGTACTATAAGTAAAAGATCTTCAAATAAACTACCAAACAATTGCCCATAGTATATAAGAACTTTCTAACAATAGTAAATATCAGTTGATTTAAAATTTTAAAAAAATTGCAAGCACTTTTTTGTAGATGTAGATGAATTATGCAATGTAAGAGATACTGTTTAATTACTACTTTGGGTACGTTTTTTCTGAAAGGACCTCCAAATTTAGGAAGCAATGTCAAGTTTTGAACTAAAAAAAAAGAACTAGTGGCATAGGTATTTTTGAATCTTTTATGGATATCAAAGAAGAATTTCAGCTAAAAATAGGAAATTTGGTTTCTTTCATAATGATTGATGCACCAGCTATATTAGGTAAAATTTTAAAACAAGAGTGATGTTTTCCTTATGCTTTATGATATTAAAATTATTTGTGCTTGGTTTTGAAGCCGACTCTATGACAAGTGTTATGGCACAGTTGTTAGTATCTTTTAGCATACATGTTTAGATGCTATGACTCATTGCAGTTTATAGAACTATTGAAAGAAATACAAGACAACAATTTCGTGGCTTAGTGATGATTTTGCAGTTTTTTGGCCAATGTTCTTTGAGTCACGGAGGTCTTACAAACATGTACTGAACTGTTAACTTCAACTCAAAATTTTCATAAAATTAAAGAAATGACTGCCAGATTTTTAATAATCAAAGATTAAGAAAATGGCAGTATGGGGCGCCTGGGTGGCTCAGACGTTAAGTGTCTGCCTTTGGCTCAGGTCATGATCCCAGGGTCCTGGGATCGAGTCCTGCATCGGGCTCCCTGCTCAGCGGGGAGTCTGCTTCTCCCTCTCCCACTCCCCCTGCTTGTGCTCTCTCTCTCTCTCTTGCTGTATCTCTCTCTGTCAAATAAATAAATAAAATCTTTAAAAAAAATGGCAGTACGTTTTAGTTTTTTCACTAATAGCTCACATTACAAAAACACACTAAATTCCCAACCTGTTTGATTTTATGAGTTTCCACCTGTTTTATAAAATCATATAGTCTCACATCACATTGAGACTGAAAAAATATGTTTCCAAATTTATTTCTGTTGATAGTGATAAGTCATTTTCAGAATTATGTTTTTCCCTTTGAGTTCCAAGATGATACTTCTTTCTATATTAGTTGATCCTACTTTGACAGTTTTAGGTTTTTCTCACTCTTAAGTGAGAAGAATTTGATGGGGATTTGATGTTGACCACAAACCAGTTGAACAAATCTCTCTATCCATTACAGCTTGAAAGCAGGATTGCATGCATAATTGTAGCCCAATTCTCGGTAGCCAAAAGGTTTTTTTTTTTCTTTTGTTTTCTTACAGAGTTCTTATGTCTTACCTAAGACAGAATTGATGTTCTCTTATCGTCAGGGTCTCTAGCTTTCTGATTCTCTGAAAGAGAAGTAACTCTGCCTTCTGCTTCTCTTATCTGCCCAACATTTCTATGAGGAAGAACCAAGCACAAATAATTTTAATATCATAAAGCATTTCTAATGAGGAGTACTCTACCATGCCCCCAGTCTCCCCCCACCCCTATCTCCTACAGATAATCCCCTCTTATACTGCTTGTCCAGTTATTTTCTAGCATCTGTACCCCTAAATTAATACACAAGTCCAGACAATAGAACCAGGAAACACTCTGTCTCAAAATTAGTGTCTACAAAGGCAAAAAAGGGCTAGTAAGTTTATTGGACAAAGAGAATTTAAAAGGAGCATAGTGTATAGGTGGAAACTGGTGTACCTATGTCATTTCAACCTGGCAGTAGTATTTTATTCTAACAAGGGTGGGTCACTGATTTTATTTTATTTTTTAATTTTTTAAATTTTATTATGTTATGTTAATCACCATACATTACATCATTAGTTTTTGATGTAGTGTTCCATGATTCATTGTTTGCATATAACACCCAGTGCTCCATGCAGTACATGCCCTTCTTAATACCCATCACCAGGCTCACCCATCCCCCCACCCCCTCCCCTCTAGAACCCTCAGTTTGTTTCTCAGAGTCCATAGTCTCTCATGGTTCGTCTCCCCCTCTGAATTCCCCCCCTTCATTTTTCCCTTCCTACAGCTGAAGCATCATTATACTTAAAAGAAATCTCTCAGACTCCAGCAATAAGATATCTGTCTGT
>NW_027397068.1:22412658-22638536 GCF_003265705.2 Callorhinus ursinus
AATTAGTTTTTGATGTAGTGTTCCATGATTCATTGTTTGCATATAACACCCAGTGCTCCATGCAGTACATGCCCTTCTTAATACCCATCACCAGGCTCACCCATCCCCCCACCCCCTCCCCTCTAGAACCCTCAGTTTGTTTCTCAGAGTCCATAGTCTCTCATGGTTCGTCTCCCCCTCTGAATTCCCCCCCTTCATTTTTCCCTTCCTACAGCTGAAGCATCATTATACTTAAAAGAAATCTCTCAGACTCCAGCAATAAGATATCTGTCTGTTAATTTTCCATGTTGTGAAGAGTCATCTTTTGGTGTATCTTACCATATTAATATACTGTACTGTGCTGTTACTAGAGAAATCATTCAGTGCAGTTATTCAAATGCTTTTTAAAACTGGAAATCCATAATCTTTGTTTACTTTTAAATGTTATACTCTGTATATACATGAAACTGCCTTCTAAACTATAGTCATTATAACCCTTGAACTATGAAGAAAACTTTCTACATCTCCTATCCAGTCTTCTTTAACATGATGGATATAAGATATTGAAAAGGGTTGAATATATAATTAACATTATGGTTAATAATACCATAATACATACTTGAGAGTTGCTAAAAGTGGAGATCTTATATGTTCTTACCACACTTTTTGGATATATAAATAATGCTGCTATGAGTATTTATATACATGTTTTTGATGGACATAGGTTTTCATATTTCTTGGGTAGATACCTAGAAATAGAATTGCTGGATCATATGATAACTGTATGTTTGACTAACTGAGGAATTCCTAGACAGATTTCCAAATGGCTGCACATTTTGATATTATCAGCAACACTGTATAGAGGATTCTAATTTCTTCACATCCTCACCAACACTTTTTATCTTTTTTATTATAACCATTCTATTGAGAATGAAGTGGTGTCTCATTGTGGTTTTGATTTGCATTTCCCTGATATTAATGATACTGAGCATTTTTTATGTGCTCATTGACCATCTGTATATCTTTGGAGAAATGTCTAGTCATATTTGCTGAATTTTAAATTGAGTTATTTATCTTTTTATTGAATTTTAAGAGTTCTTTACACTTTTTAGATACAAACCCCTTATCAGAAATATGATTTACAAATTCTTTCTTTCATTCTTGGGTTTTCTTTCGACTATCTTGATTATGTTCACTGATGCACAAATTTTTTTTAATTTTGATGAATTCTGATTTATATATTTTTCTTTAGTTGCTTGTGATGTGAGTATTACATCCAAGAAGACTTTTCCTAACCTAAGGTCCTAAAGATTTACTATTATATTTTCTTCTGAGAGCTTTATAATTTTAGCTTGTACATTTAAATCTATGATCCACTTTGGGTTAATTATTGTGTATGACGTGAGGAACAGGGACAACTTTACTCCTTTGCATGTCAATAACCAGGTGTCTCAGCACCATTTGTTGAAAAGACTATCCTTCCCCCATTGAATTGTTTTGACTCTCTTGTGAAAAGCCAAATGTCCATAAATGTAAGGGTTTATTTCTAGAAAGTTAAGTCTATTCCATTGATGTATATTTTGAAATTAGGAAGTGTGAGTCCATTTTTTTTTTCTTTTCAAGATTGTTTTGACTATCTGGGCTTCTTGTATTTCCATAAGCATTTAAGGATAACTGGTCAATTTCTGCAAAAAGCCAGGTGGAATAGTAATAGAGATTGAGTTGAATTTGTATATCTATTTGGGAAGTATTGTTATCTTAACAATGTTAAGTTGTCTGATCCTTGAACATGGAATGTTTTTCCATTTATTTAGGTCTTTAATTGTCTTTCAGCAATGTATTAAAATTTTATGATATAAATTTTGTGCTTCTTTTAAAAATGTGTTCCTCTGTATTTTTAATGCCATTATAAATGGAATCGTGTCTGGAATTTTATTTTCTAATTGTTAATTGCCAGTTTCCAGAAATAGAATTGATTTTTGTGTATTGACCTTATATACTGCAACTTGCCTAAACTCATTTATTACTTCTAATGTCTTTTAGTAGACCACTTTGAATTTTCTATATGTAAGATTATGTCATCGAAAAAGAGAGTTTTAATTTTTCCTTTCCAATCTGAATGCCTTTTATTTTTTTCTTGCCTTACTGCCCTGGCAATACAAAAAAATCCAGTATAATGTTGATTAGAATTGACAAGAGTGTACATTTTTGTCTTGTTTCTGATCTTAGGGAGAAAGCATTTAGTTTTTCACTATTATTGTGTTATTAAGTATAGATTTTTTATAGTTGTTCCATATCAGAATGAAGACAATCTATGATAGTTAAATTTATGGGTCAACTTGACTGGGACACAGAGTGCCCAGATATCCGGTTGCATATTATTTCTGGGTGTGTCTGTGAATGTGTTTCTGGACTGAGTGAAGCAATTGCCTTCCCCAGTATGGGTGGGTACAATCCTATCTGTTGGAGGCCCAAATAGAGCAAAAAGGCAGAGAAAGGTTGAATTCTCTCTCTGTCTGGATATTTGAGCTAAGACATTAGTCTTCTGCCCTTAGACTGGGATTTACACCATCAGTTTCCCTTATTCTCAGACCCTCAGACTCAGACTGAATTATACCGCTGGTTTTCCTGGGTCTCCAGCTCACAATAGCAGATCATGGGAGTTCACAGCATCCATAACCATGTGTGCCTATACACACACGCGTATATATATATTTCCTATTTTTTCCTATTTTTGAATGTTTTTTATCTTGAGGAGGAGCTGGATTTGTCAAATGCTTTTTCTGAGTCTTTGAGATGGTCATGTTGCTTTTCTCCTTTATTCTATTGATAGGATGAACAACATTAATTGGTTTTTGCATTTTAAAACAATCTTATACTCCTGGATAAATGCTATAGGCTGGGAAAGAATTAGAAAAATTGAAAGAAGTGATGCTCCAATAGATTTTTAGATTGACAGAATGAATAAGGATTTGACAGGACTGAAGGGAGTTTGTGGAAGAAGATAAGCACATTACTAAGTCCACTCTATTTTAATTTTTTTTTTTTTTTGGATCCTAATTCCTCCAATAAGGTATTTTGAGGGTGTGGATGTTCTAGTAACCTGATTTTCCTGAGCACATATGGAACCGATGGCATATCATAGGTGCTCAAGAAACTACCAATGCATAAATGATTCAGTGAATGAGAGACTGAGATAAGTGATTTATAACTAATGTTCAACTGAGTCAGATAAGCAAGTAAAATAGTAAAAGAATTCAAGAGCTTAATTCAGTACCTAATCCATTGAATAAATCTTTTGTTCGATGAGTTTGTTTGCATATTTATAAAAGAAAAGCACATAGCAGTATGGATCAATGTTTTAATAGAACATTATACTTCTTTTATTCTTTCATCCACTTATTTCACAAGGGATGGGACAATGTTTGCTGTATGAGCTCTCCTACTGACTTTGTATTTATATATTTTTTGAGGAAGGAATGTGAGACAGTGGGTTGAGGAAGGAGACTTCTAGATGTAGAGAATATGACCCTATTATTGTTAAAATATGTATTGTCATGATAGAAAGTAATGTTAAAATCAATATATCTATATGCAAGATAAACTGTTAGGAGAAATCAAGAAAATTAAATAACTCCACTTCTTAAAAAAATAAAAATTTACACAATCTTCATTGTGGGGAGAACATGACTTTCAAGCTGAATACCAACAGACGTGCAAGATTTGGAAATGTGGAGATGAAAGGAATGCTGTCCTGAGAGTAGGATAAGAAGAGGAAAATAGAACATATACAGTCAAGAGTGTGTGGTTTGGTTTGGATTAATTGTCGAATTTGGGAGGAACAGTGAGAGTTACCACTGGGTGACTTTAGGTAAGGGGGGTGATTTTCAAACTTCTTAAAGCTGTGAAGCCTTTTCTTTAAAAAGTGTCCAAATATAAAACTCCTAAAAGCAGAGCAATTTGTGTTGAAACAGGGGAGAGGAACTAGTATTTGACAGGCTTGTCCCCTTCCCCTCTTCTCAGTGGTGGTCCAAGATGACCCTTGAAGGAGATTCCTCAATCCCAGGTATGCCTTAAAATCACAATGGCAGCTTTTAAAAAATTAAATACTCAGATGAATTGAAACAAAATCTCTAGGAATGAAGCCAAAAAAGTTTTTATTTTTGTTCATATTTTAATCTGCCAATGATTCTGAAAAACATACAAAGATTGAAAGCCATTTCATAGTATATAGTGAGGCAGTGTTGAAAAATGACTCTTTCAGTTTCCAAATTTGGGTAAATATATACTTGGGGGTACATAGCCACTTTCCCAAATATTTGTGGTGCTAAAGAATAATTTTTTTAAAGTTAAAAAAATATGACTTTTATGAGGATGTAAATGAGCATGTATCAAAGATTTTATTGTTAAGACTCATTCAAAAGAGAATTTGAACCAATTGGGGATACAAAAATGACTTTGCTAATATATGTAAATTAGTTTATTTTTCATAGTCTAATAAAATATAATGTTTGGAGTAACCTTTCTATAGGTTGTAAATCAGTTTTAACTCTTAACATATAAAATTAATTTTCATTGTTATGGACAAGAACTCTGTATATCACTATCAGTTTTCTATAAGATAATGTCTATGTCTACAGGTTTGTTAATAGCTTAGTTAGTATAAATTCAGTCAGGGCACACTATGATAGAATCAAATAATCCCCAGGTAATCCACTAGACAATATCCAACCCTCCATTGAAAGAACACCTAGGAATTCTTTTATTCATTTCTAAGTCTTAGAAAATATTTTCTGAATGTCTCCCCCATTGTTATCCTACATAAATTCTAAAGATTGTTCTTGATCAGAAAAACACTGGTCTCTTAGATTAGGCTGCATTATTTACATAGGTGTAGCAAAAGTCTTAATTAACTATGTAGGCTTCCTTGATTTTGCTTTGCTTTAGCCAGCTGCTAAATCATAGAAATAACTTTTAACTGCAAGTTTTTATAAACAGTCTTGTATCACAATCTTAAAAGCTGCTAATTTCCCTCCAAATTTCACCTACTGTCTCAATGAATTTGGATGAATTCTTTTGTTCTTAAGGTTCTCTGAATTTTTCTGCTTTTAAGATTCTTTTTTTGTCTTTTGAGATTTTAATTATAGTGTGTCCTGGCATGGTCTTTTCAGATTCATCTTCTTTAGAACTCTTTGAGTTTCCGGGATCTGAATATCTGTTTCCTTACTCAGGTTAGGGAAGTTTTTAGCCATTATTTCTTCAAATAAGTTTTCTGCCCTTTTTTCCTTCTATTCTCTTTCTGGGACTCTTGTAATGTGAATGTTATTTCATTTCATGTTGTTCTGTTGGTCGCTTAATCTATCTTCATTTTTAAAAATACTTTCTTTTTTTTGCCATACTGTTTGGGTGAATTCCACTGATCTGTCTTCCAGTTCGTTTATTCTTTCTTCTGCTTCATCTAGACTGATGTTGAACCCTTCTGATGTATTTTTTTTAGCTCAATTATTGTATTCCTCAGCTCTATGACTTCTGTGTGGTATTTTTAAATATTTTTATCTCTTTATTGAATTTCTTACTCTGTTTATCCATTTTTCTGAGTTCAGTGAGCATGTTTATGACCATCATTTTGAAATTTTTATCAGGTAAAGAGTTTTATTATCTCTGAAAAGTATCAGAGTTTCGTGTGCCATGATTATGGCTAATGCTAACATTAAAGGGCATGAGGTGAAATATACCAAAATCCTCAGAGCACATAAATACATGAATAGGTCTTGTTTTGTAACATTTGTTTCCATTTTACATATGTGTGTATGTATTTCTTCTTGTGGGTTGCAGTAAAAAAGGATTTAAAAGCCCAAAACCCAACATTATATTGAATTCTTTTAATCCTCTAGATATTCTCTGAGGAAGTTATTATAATCTCCATTTTGCATATGAAAAAGCTAAGGCAGTATGAGCTTAAATACCTTGTTTAAGTTCACACAGTTAGATTCTTCTAGAATAATTGCTGGCAAACTTTTGTCTAAAAGGCCAAACAATAAATATTATAGCTTTCTGGGCCACATGGTTTCTGTTACTGACATTCAACTCTACTTTTGTAGCGTGAAAGTAGCCATAGATAATACATAAATGGCTGAGTTACAGTAGAACTTAATAAAATAAAATTTAAATTTTATATAATTTTCATGTGTCATGAAAATTTATCCTTTTGATTTTTAAGCCATTTATAAATGGCAAATTATTTTTAGCTAGTGTGTTGTAGAAAAATAGGAGTTGGCCAGGACCACAGGACAAACCAGTTCAGTGCTGGTCCCTGGTACATTTTTAGATTGCAGAGTCCATTCTGTGTTTATTTGTAAATGCTTCATAGAGAGCATTTTAAATTATTTTGTGCTCTTCTAAACCTACTCCTCCATGCTAATGTACTTGTACTTAATGTAGTTTTGCAAACAATTTAGGTTTTTGTTTCAAGTGTAGTAGGCTGGCTTAAACAAAATAAAACAAAACAGGGAACAGTACTGCTGTAGTTAGTTTAAAACTGGCTGAAGGTGCTGCCAGCTGCCCAAACTGTAGAAATGCCCAATGAATATGATCTGAGCCTTAACTACTGAGAGTCAAAACAATTAGAATATTAAGATAGCTTAGATTCACATGGCTTTCTAATTATACTCTATTTATAATTAATTTTGTAGTTCTGTTTATTCTCTGTCTCTGGCATTCCCAGTCTCTGGTTCTGGAAAATAAGAAATTTGCAAATTGTTTGAAATCATGGCAGATATAAGGATTAATATCAGGGTATGAATGTGCCTTCTGTAGGTACAGATTATCCAATAATAAAATGCTTTTAGGATTCTGTTTTTGAAAAAAAGAAAAAGAGGGATGCCTGGGTGGCTCAGTCAGTTAAGTATCTGTCTTTGGTTCAGTGTTCTGGGATCAAGTCCCACATCGGGCACCTTGCTCAATGGGGAGCTTTGAGCTTCTCTCTCTTCCTGCCACTCCTCCTGCTTGTGCTCTCTCTGTCTCTTATAAATAAAAAATAAATAAATAAATAAAATCTTGGAAAAAAAAAGAAAATGAGTTCCATTATCTCCATTTTATTAAGGTTTCCAGCCCTCCCCCCAGCCCAGGGGTTTATCTTGCTCTTTCATTTGGAATATATTCCTCTGTTCTTTCTATCTGCTTGATTCTTTGCATCTGTTTCTATGTCTGAGGCAAAACAGCTACCTCTTCCAATTTTGAAAAAGTGGCCTTGTGTAGGAGATAAACTTTATTATTGAATCTTGCCCTAGTTCTTGGTTGTCTCTTGAACCTTTGTGGTTGTCTAGGCAGCCTGATTTATTCTTGATAGGTCCCAGTTTAGGGTATGCCAAGACCTGTTAGTATTCCAGGAAGAGAGATCTCAATCAGCACCTACTTTCAGGCTGCCTAGTCCTTCAGGCAGCAGTTTTTAAGATATGTAAATATATATTGTCCTTTGGGGATACAATTGTAAACCTTGTTGGCCTCCAGACCAAGAGATATAGAAGTATCCCTTTGGTGACTCTTGCAAGAATTGGGTTTCCAGATGCACATATTAGGTCCTTTCCGGGAGGTACCAGTGAGCTATAGTGAGGCCCAAAACAGCACAAAGATGTTGTACCTTGACCTCTGTTACTTGAGAGCACTTCTGTAGACTCTAGATTTATGGTAAATCTGAAGCCTGCTTCTCAGGCTGAAGCTACAGGACAAGTAAAGCGGACTTTTTCAGGAAGACTGGGGTATGTTTTAGTCTGCAGTCTATTCAGTATCCTTGGGGTGGTAGCCTGCCAAGTATTGTCTCTCTGATTGTTGATTGTTGCAGACTTGTGAAGCCTAGAAATGCAACACCCCTGGCCACCATAGCCAGGCACTCAAGGGGCTTTCCTTATGTGGGCTGTGTGTACCATTGGATTTGGTGGGGCTGCAGGAGTGGCACAAGAGCAGGACACCCAACCACTGGTTTTGGCAAGGTAGCAGGAATGGTGTGAGATTGAGGTGTGCCCACTGGCACTAGCAGGTTAGAGGAAGAGTAAAAAAATGGCCCCCTACCAATGGTGTCACTAATAAGGTAGACTAGTTGACATGTTACACACTACAAAACAAAATTATTGTTTATATAAAAAGTTTGAAAAATTTATAATTCAACTTATTTTTAAAATTATTTTTTGGGGGTGCCTGGCTGGCTCAGTTGGTAGAGCCTATGACTCTTGATCTTGGGGTTGTGAATTCAAACCCCATGTTGGGTATAGAGATTACTTAAAAATAAAATCTTTAGGAGTGCCTAAGTGATTCACTTGTTAAGCATCCAACTCTTGATTTAGGCTCAGGTCATGATCTCAGGGTTCTGAGATCAAGCCCCAAGTCGGGTCTCTGTGCTGGGTGTGGAGTCTGCTTAAGATTTTCTCTCTCCCTCTGCCCCTCTACCCAAATAAATAAATAAAATCTTTAAAAATTTGTATTTTAATAATACTAATATTTATATAGAAGTAATTTTAGTTTATTTATTAGTAAACTAGCATAATAACTTTCATAAATTTAGATTGAATAGATTTTGTATGAGAAACCAAATCTAAATCAAATGAGATTTTTATATGCTGTTGTGTATTATACAACATTGATAATTTATTTAAAGTCATGTAACTGCTTTTTATTCTTTAAATCATAATTATTAAACCAGGCTCATTTTGATTTTTATAAAAAATGGCCTTTGTGCAAACATCTTTTAGTGGTTATCATAATTCATTTATTAGAAATTGTATTTGTGTTTTCTGAGTATTTGGGAATATTCAGCTTATATAAGCATGTATGTATTTCTATAAACTAATCAGAACAGTAATTTTTTTTTATTTAAAAGATGCTATAATTTATTAATACCCTCTGGAAGTAGAAGTGAAGACCTTTCTCAATTGCAGACACAGAGATTCATAGTCAAAATGTACCTTAAAAAAAAAAAAGGCCCCATAAAGCTACAGTCCTTCTACCTCAGTCAGTGGTCAAAAATGAACTCAGAAAAATAAAAACTTCCTGGTTCAGTTATCAAATAAGTGTTTTCCTTCCCAGTGGGCATGAAACATTTTCCTAATGAATTTGAACTCATAAGCATACAAATTTGAACTCATAAGCAGACAAATAAAAAGCAGATAAACCAGATTCTCAATCATCTTTCACTCAAGAGAATAGATTTCCATTATCCATATGACAGAGATCATCAAATGGACAAAGCAGAAAACCAAATCCTCAATCATTACTGTCATCAGTGGGGATAATTTACTGATCGGGCAAGATCTAGAAAGAAACAAGACATAAAAAACAGCAGAGAGAAAGGGAAAAAAAGAATTGAGAATTGAAGAGTTAGAAAAGTTAAAGTTCTGTTGATACTTGGGATCACTATGGTAACCAAGAAAGGATGTGCCTCAGTTTAAGTAGCCCCATAGGTACACTTCTCCAACAATAAAATTTATTTGGCTCTGTCAGGTGAATCCACTTGGTATCTTGGTAAATGAACTGCAAAAATACTAAAGTATAATTTCCAAAAAGTTAAAAACATGAGTCTCATGTAAATAGAACACATGATGAAGACTTTACTCACATATTAATTATTCAAAAGAGGATTTTTGTTTGTTTGTTTTTTAAAGATTTTATTTATTTATTTGAGAGAGAGAGAATGAGAGATAGAGAGCATGAGAGGGAAGAGGGTCAGAGGGAGAAGCAGACTCCCTGCAGAGCAGGGAACCGGATGCGGGACTCGATCCCGGGACTCCAGGATCATGACCTGAGCAGAAGGCAGTCGCTCAACCAACTGAGCCACCCAGGCGCCCCACAAAAGAGGATTTTTGAACACAAACATAGGTACACACAATTAGGAATGCTGAAATGCATTTGCTAATAAATGTAAAACTGGTTAAAATCCATCAAAGCAATAAATTTAAATGGGGTTAACTTATCTACAGGATGGAAACCAATTTTACCTCTAGGACATAAAACAAATTTGCATTGATATGGGCAAGAATAATTTGCATTACTATTAGTTTTTTACAAGATAACTTCTATCCCTACAAAATTGCTAATAGTTTGGTCAGTAGAAACTCAGTCAAAGGAAGATCCCAGATAGAATTAGATAATTCTCAAAGAGTCTGCCAGATAACATCCAGCCCTCCTTAATATGAAACGATAATTTTAATATTTCTAGCTCCTCAACTTGCATGTTTCCTAACATTGATCTATCTGAAACCTAACCTATAGGTACAACCTTTATATTCTTTCTTCTCACTTCCCTTTCACACTTGCACTTCTAGAACTTAAAGTATATTACTTTAGGATAAAATCTTATGGCAGATGTGGAATAACAATATGATTTCAAATAAAAAAGGAACTATATATAATTTCTAACTGTTAAAGGGTTTGATTATTTTTGGTTTTTGATCATATATATTCAAAGCATATTATTGTGGATGGCAAGTTGCCATAGTATTAATATTTCACAGCATGCATTTAGAAACATAATACTTTTCTTTAAAATATAAATAATTACAGGATGCTAGAATTTATATCAATGTAATTTTTTAATCCCATGATAAAAATTTTAGATTTTTGTAACTTCTAAAATACTTACTTTGTAGCCTGTATTTACATTTATAGGTCATTTCTCAAAAACATACTTTTGATTTTATCTGCATTTTCTCATAAGTTATTACTTGCTATTTTTAAGAGAAAGATCTATGAGAATATTAACAATGGTCTCAACAGTTCATTTGGATAATAAAAGTGCTGAAAGACAGAATTAAGGGTAATGTTGAGATAATTGTCAATATTTGAAATCTAAGGGATAATGTTGAGATTAATTGTCAATATTTGAAATAATATAGTCACTTCAATGGCATGAAGAATAATTTCCAAAAAGATAATTTCAGTTTTTCTCACTAATAGAATTATTTTTTCTTTGCTAATAGGATATATTTGGCCTTAGTATATAATATTTAATTTAGAACAATAATCTCTGCAGATAAAACTTTAATGCATTTCTCAGATAAGCCCAAAGAACAACAAAAAGGGTTGCCCAGCAACTGCTTGTTTTGAGAACGGGAAGAGAGAGATTTGAGTTATAACAATACCTCTATGCTTATAATCATCTTAGAGCATAAAAAAAGGTTCATTGGCCACAAAATTACCTGGAATTTTTTTGTTTAAAATGTAAAAATCTGGGCCTTTTCTCCAATTTACTGATTCAGAAACTCTACCATTAGGTCTACAAGTGTCCATCTTTAACAAATTCTCCAAGTGTTGCTTATGAATGCTATATTTTAAAGCAGAACTCTTTGATAGATGACACCTACTTTTAAATACATTTATGCTTATCATTGCAAATACGCATTATAGAGTAAACACTCAATCTCACTATTAATCTAAAAATCCAATAACATAGGGGTCTTTTATAAAGGAAGACATATATTCAGAAGTATTCCTGCTGTCATCACCTTTCTGGAAAGATCTTTTGTTGACTTTTTCTTAGAAATTTAAAATCATTAAGATTTTTCAAAAGGTTTGTGAGACTCAAAATGTGTCATTTTTTCATCTCTTTTTAAACATATTTACCTATTATAAGATTATTTGTATTAAATAATAATTTTAAAGGATCAGACATGCAATAATATTGGCACATATAAAATCATCTCTCAGAGGTTTATAAATCATCAAATTATCAATGTTACCCAAAGCAAATCCTTGGAACACTATTCCTTAGGATACAGTATGAACCAAAAGTTTTAGGGTAATCAAGTAGTGTGAGAAATGTTGCATTGTACAGCACATCTCAGGACAGTGAGTCACAATGCACATTAACATATCAAGGGTCTAAGAAAACTTAGAGTGCTGCATTCTGTTCCAATCCTGTTTAACTTAAAAGGTATTTTGCCATAAGTAATATCTTATATAATGAGGAAATATACTTTTGGATGCACTAACTTATGTGAATCATAGAATTAGTGGTTTTTAATTGACAATCAACATATTCTATATTAAATTATACTAATTCAAATTCTGAAAAGTTATTGTTAGTAATTGAATCTGTATATATATAACAGTTAACCAGTCAGTCTGGGAGGTGTAAGACAGGCCTTTAAAAATAGACATTTAGGGGTGCCTGGGTGGCTCAGTCATTGGATGTCTTCCTTTGGCTCGGGTCATGATCCTAGAGTCCTGGGACTAAGCCCCACATCAGGCTCCCTGCTCAGCGGGGAGTCTGCTTCTCCTTCTTTTGCTCCCACTGTTGTGTTCCCTCTCTCGCTGTGTCTCTCTCTGTCAAATAAATAAATAAAATCTTAAAAACAAAAAAATTTAAAAAATAAATAAAAAATAAAAATAGACATTTGAATTGAAACAAGTCAAAAATAGAGCTAGCTAAGAAAAAATCAAGGGTAAAGTGTAGGATAAGGTTGGTTCAAGAAGAAAGGATATTTTAGGTGGAAATAATCCAAAGTGGAAAGAATAGTGCTGATTGTATTGTATGCTTGTTTTTACATAGGAAGTGAAAAAAAAGAAGAGTCATGGATTATGTCTTGGTTCTATACACTAATTTATGGAAATCCAGAGAGATGGAGTAGAAAAAATCATTACTTAAATGTGGGATCTATTTACTTTAAAATGTTTTTGAGACCTCCATATGGAGATGTTTAGAAAAAAGATAAGAATGGGGGTCCAGGGAGCCCAGGTGTGATAGTTATCAACTCGTTTAATTAAAACTTTAGGAATAGATAATATCATCTAGAGAGTTGTAGGGTAAAGAGACAGTGTTTAGGTAATGATCTGTGACACTTTACAAGCCAGTATTTGAGAGGACAGTGACCCAACAAAGGAAACTTTGAGAAAACAATCAGAGAGGTAAGAAGATAATGTGGAATGTATGGTGTCTGGGAAACCAGAACAGCTTGTCCTAAGAAAGACGTTGTGATCAACAATGTAAAGTGCTGCTTAGAGATCAAACAAGATAGAGATAGGGAAGAATCCATTGGACTTTGTGACATGGAGCCCATTTCAGAAGCACAATTGGAGGTGAGGGAGGAAAAATGGGAGCTGAGGAAACAGAGACATAGAAATAAATAGAAAATAGTATGAGTGGAGAAGTGGTTTGGTTAACTGCCAAATAGTGGGAAAAGAGTGCCAGTGATGAAGGGGAAGAGGGATTGGTTATTTGGTCTTTTAATTACAATTAATTATATTATCTATGTTTTTATCTATTGTATTTTTTCTCTTGGGTTAAATGATGAAAGAGAAAGTAAAAAGCGATTGAAAAAGTAGAAACAGGGGCACCTGGGTGACTCGATTGGTTAAGCATCTGCCTTTGGCTCAGGTCATGATCCCAGAGTGGAGTCCCTGGATCCAGCCCCACATCAGGCTCCCTGCTCAGCGGGGAGTCTGCTTCTCCCTTTGCCACTCCCTCTGCTCATGCTTTCTCTCTCTCTCTCTTTCTCTCGCTTGCTCTCTCTCTCTCTCTCTCTCTAATATATTAAGAAGATCTTTAAGAAAAAATGAAAAAGTAGAAACCCAGGGAAATATTTGATAACATAAGAACCCTTAAAAAGCTGAAAAGGATGATATACAGAACAGAAACATTATTTAGCTTTGAATAGAGGGCAGGGGTGGGGTGTCTCTCACTGTATTGGAAAAAGAGGAGGGAAAAGAGGTCAAGGTGAGGTGGAGGGTAGGAAGATCAGAGATTTCAGGGAAATGGAAATTGGGTTAAGATCCACTGTGAAGAATTGCAAAAGAACTGATTGAGTAACAGCAAATAAGGCAATTTTGAACACTGTGGGGATAGGTGACATTGAAGGTATCTATCTTCTGTTCCAGGATATTTTTTCCCATTGGAATTAAGGAGCCTAAATATAGTCATGGAATAAATAGTAATGGATTTATGCAGGTTTTTTAGATGACTATTGTGAAAGGATAATGAAGCAGAGGAGTTTAGAATCTTCTAGAAAAAGAAAAATAGAGTAGTTGCGAGATGGTCTGTGGAATCTTAATTTGGAATAGAGATAAGTAATCTTGAAAGATAGAGAAGACGTGAGGCATAAAAGAAAGCCCTGTGGACAGACTGACCTCCTCTCCAAAACAAAAGGGCAGTGGACTATACTAAGCAAATAAGCAAGAAGGATGAGAGTTTGTAGTTGTACAGTAAGATGACTTACTACAGGAGTGGGAAGTGCTGCAGAACAGCAGAGGATTTTTCTAGAAGATGAAGAGATTAGGCCTCTAACCAGCTGTCTGTATGGGCACAACATTGCCAATATTGTATCAAGAATTGGAGTGGAAAACACTGTGGCCCAGTTGCTAATGTCTTAAATGAGTGAAGGAGCTATGCATTAAGTATGACAGTAATGAGGTGACAGAGGAACTTGTAAAGCCATGTGGTGTGAACTCTTTTATAAGAGAGTGTAAGGCAGAATGAGTAGAGTATAGTGTGTTCTAGGACACCTAGGTGGCTCAGCCGGTTAAGCATCTGCCTTCGGCTCAGGTCACGATCCCAGGCTCCTGGGATCGAGTCCCGCATCGGGCTCCTTGCTCAGTGGGGAGCCTGCTTCTCCCTCTGCCTGCCGCTCCCCCTGCTTGTGCTCTCTCTGTCTGACAAATAAATAAATAAAATCTTAAAAAAAAAAAGGAATATACCATGTTCCTATTAATTTGGGCATGTATTATATGGGTGAGTGTGAGTCCTCTGTGAAAGACACCAAGATGGAATTTGAGGTGCCAAGATTTGTTCAGAAATGTCTGTGAGGGATAAAAGAGAAGGAGAGGAGCAAGAGTGGGCAAGAAATGCCTTCGGGCAGCAATTCCAGCCTGACCCCTGTGAAAGGATAAAAAGAAGGAAGGAGGACCAGGTGGGGAAAACTTAAGACCATGCAGCAATTCTGCAAAAGCGATAGGCTGGCCAATGGAGAGTTCCCAAGCCAGTGCTGCTCATTGGAAGAGTCCCACATCAGGCAGGTAGGATCCAGACATAGAAGCCCCACTATGTTCAGTCATTGTTTATGAACAAAGCCTAGGAAATGTGGCTTTGGTGTGAAGGCCGGGGTGGCTCTAAAGGTGCAGCAACTGGAGGCCATCAGCCAACTCTGCTTCCACAGAGTTCTCTTGAAGAGAGATCTGGGCAGAAGACCTTTACACTCTGTACACTCTGTCCTCTTGGGCATCCCACTACATCCACACAGACATTTAGCTCTTACGTCTTTCCTCCTTTTATTTATTTTGTGACTTATTTTACTTTGCTAGAAATACTTTTCTAAAAAAAAATCTGCTAAATAAAGATCTTTGACTAAATTTCCTGGAAGTGGACTACATGATAAACACACTTGAAATGGCTCAAGCAGTTATTCTTGTGCATTCGATGCAGCAATGTATTCGGTTGTTTGTAGAAGAAAGATATTTTAATTCCACTCTGGGTGTAAACATCTTTTTTAAAAATGATGACAGTTGCATTCCTGCTGATGTAAGGTTTTTTCCTGAGCCCCAAATATTTTTGTCTCAGAGACTTAAGACCGTGAGCCTAACTACCAATTAGCTTTTCTTCATGCAGCATATGGCTTAGATGTCAGGGTGTTAAGGATCAAATCTGCTGGGTCAAAAGTCTGTACATCCAGGTGTTTCAAGATTAAAGTGGGGGGAGTTCCTATTCAGAGAAATGCTGGTTGATGTATGTACTGGATTGTACATTTCTACCGCAATTGTGAGGAGTTTAATAAGTGTATATCCATACCTCTGTCATATGTTACCTGGATCTTTTAAAAATGGCATTTGTTACAAAATGACTGAATCTAGAAGTTGTCCTTTTTTTTTGACTGTCAGATAGTAACCTCATGGTATTTTTAATTCTGATTGGCAGCTGTTGGGTACTTACTACACTCACCTTACTTTTTCTCTTTGAATACTGCTCACTTTAAGCTCATTATATCTTCAATATCTTTATGTCAAAGAGTTGAAGCAATCTGGCAGTTTCTGACAGAAAGAAGTTAGACTATAGAAGCCAATTTCCCTCAGTTTTTTTTCTGGTACTATTGCTGATACTTCTACTACCATATAAATGTTATGGAAGAATGGTTGAATTAAACTGTGTCAATGGGGCATAAATATTAATAATCAGTTCACTTGTATGGAAAGCATGTACATAACATTTAGAATCATTTACTAGCAACCCGTTTTTTATTTTTTAGAAAACTGTATTTATTTACTGTTAGCAAAGCTCTCCTCCATTCTACTTCCTTATACCACTTAATGGTATAACTATGGATATATCTCAAGTGCTATTTTGTTCTTACTTCTACATGTTAATCATGAGTCAGAACATCTCATTCCCCATGGTCAGTTTTGGATAACATCATATTTTCAACCAATTAGTTGTATCCAGTAGTCATGTGAGCAGATGATTGCATAGTAAAAAAACAAACAGTAATACTTTTCCAAATTCAAGCAGTTATATTCTCCAAATTCAGTTAATGTGAGCAAAATTTTACTTCTCCTGAATACCATTTGGGAATTATAAAGTTTAGTAAAGTGAAGTTTAAATTCAAATTTATTCCATTGAAGCTAAATTATATTCTTTGAAAAGTCTTTTGATATATACTTTTATTTAAAATGTTGGGTCAATAAAGTGGCTGGATTACAAAACAATTCCTGGTCAGAGGTAATCAAAGGATGAAAGACCTCATCAGTAACTATCAATCAAATCCAGCAGACAACTCCCTCTTCCCCCACAACCCCCATGGCTCTTGTTTCCTTATAAACCATTCCTTCTTCTCTCCACATTTCTCCCATTTTTGGTATTCACAGTTAGAATATCAACAGATTGATGACAGAATGATTGAGAGATGAATGACTAAGATGAGAACCAATAGCCAGCGCAGAAAGAACTGGCTTTTTTGGCAAGGTTGTGTTGGTTGGAAATAACATTGACATTTTTATTTTTCCTTGAATAATGGTGAAGAGGGGTTAAGGCAAAGACACATATAGACATATCCACCATAGCTGGATACCCAAACTTCACTGAGGTCACAAACATAAGTTGTCTTGTGTTAATATGACTTATTGATATAACATTACATAATTTATTGGCACAATAAAGATAAAGAGTAGCTTTATTTTGTTATATTTTATTTTTCCGATGGAAGAAATATCATGTGTATGCTAATGGAAATAATCTAGTAGAAAAGATAAGATGATGTAAAAGTGGGAGGAACTTTGAAATAATGTCCTTGAGTAGGCAAAAGGGGATGATGTTTAGAAAAGGAGTGACTGACTTTCTTTGGGAGCCAGTAAAGGAAGAGAAGGCAGAATATGGTGGTGTAGATGCAGGTAGGTAGATAAAGTAAAATTTACCTGAGGTTTTTTGGTTATTAATTTAAAATGAGACTTGATCTTGTGGTTGTGAATTTTTCTCTAACCATGTTCAGCTGTGTGGGTGCAAGCAGTTAGGCAGAAAGCTAGAAATAACCTGGGTTGTGTTTTTGCCAAGATAGATGAAGAAGTATAAAAAGGGTAAGTCAACTGTGGTCTATAAATTGGTAGTAAATTTTATAGTTGAGCAGGAAATTTAAGCTGGGTAAGGAGGAAAGAGAGGATATTAAAGGATAAGACACAGTAAGAAAGTGTTAGGGTTGAAGGATTTTTAGAAAAATTAGAAGTATCAATATAAGAGTAGCATGCAGGAATCTGATTATGGAAGGATTGCTTTTTTTAGTGATGGCAAGGTTTATGATATTATTATGGGAGAGAGAATGCCTAAGTTGCAGGAAAAAAAAAACAAGTTCAAGAAATCTGAGGACAGGATATGGACAGGATATGGGTATTATCAACTATGAGTGAATATACCAAGAGTTAAGATAGGAGTAACGTAAGAGACAGTGGCTTAGAACAAGGAAGCCAACTCACTGAAAAATGGGAGTTGATAAAAGGCAGCATCAAGGCAGAGAATGTAGGATGATCTGGTGATATGAGATTTTAAAGCATGGCATAATTAGGGAGGAATAACAAAAATCAGGGAAAGGGCTGATAGGAAAAGAGAGTCAATAGTCCACCCCAGTGGCACAAGGAGTGTTGGGAAGAACAGGTACCACTGGAGAGGACCATGGCAGAAGTTCCATCATTAGGAGAGAACTAGACATCTGTTAAAGCTAGAAGATGAATAGAATGTTCATGGAAGTAATGGAACATGGATGGGCTTTTGCTGAGTGCCAGAAGGCACACTGGAAACCTCTTGAGTGTCAGGGTATGAGAAGAGCTGGGTAAGAAGTGGCTTCCTCTTTGTCCCTCTTTAGAGGTAAAGTTGTCCAGGATTCATGTTTGCTATGGGAAAGGATGGATTAATACTGCATGGGAGGTTCTGGTGAAGCTGGTTCTTAACTTCTAGCATGTGAGCTCCCTCTTCACCTTGGTGATAGAAGGACCCTAAAGAGTATATATTTTTTTAAGTTAATATTCTCTACATCTTAAGCGCCTAAATAGTTCTCCCTCTCCTTATTCATTCAGTAAATGTTCATTGAAACTTTCCTAAGTTTTGGGTGTTGTAGTGAGCACTTAGTCTCTGCCCTACTACAGCCAAGAGCATAGGAAAGAGACAAAGCCCATTATTTCACAAATAATGATCAATTAAATCTTCGGGAATTTCCACAGAGGACAGTTGCATTTGTCAGCAAAGCATATAACCAGGGATCTAGATTTGTTTTTATTGTCAGAGGTTTGCCTACCTCACCAGCATCCTTTCAAGAAATGTTAAATGTGGCATTTAAGATTTCTTGAAAGGATGCTGGTGAGGTAGGCAAACACGTCAAGAAGAAGAACATCCATAGATAAGGAACTGAAGCAGCTCTAAACCTGGTGTGTTTCATGCATTCTACATGATTCCCTACCACTTCCCATTAAATCTCATATTCTCCCCCAATACACATAGTTTCTGAGATTACAAAAAGAGCAAAGCCTTTTGAAAGTTTTTAAGAGAACTTGCCCAAGTAGAAATGATTATTTTCAGCAGGACGAAGGAAGAATTTACCATCATTCACGTTTTTCCAACTGCTTTTCTTGAGTCTGAAGAAAAGGGAGAATTCTTTTTGAGTGAAGTAGTTTCTTAGAGGTCCCTAAGTAGAACTGGAGATTGCTATATTTCTAAAGTAATTCCTTATGTTAGTGGCAGAAGAAGTGAAGAACATGGAAGGGATGTAAGAGCAGTACTATTACTTACTCAAAGCCTTTTAAAACTGTTTTCTCTCCCTTTTTTTTAACAATAGACTTTGTACAATAAACAATCTTTAAGGAAATTGTAAGTGAGCAATATTTACTAATTCCTTTCTATGTGCCACCAAAATATGTATATTGCCTTGATCAATATCACTTCTTAAAAGATATGATATGTATAACTTAAATAATGTCAGGATTTCTGGGTTTACCTCATTTGGATTCCTACGTATATAAATATGATCTTTCATGTCTCTGATAGCTTGTTGATGTTTTTCTGAAATAATTATAATGCCACCTAGAGTTGTTTAAAAGATTTTCATTAGTGACAAGAAAGTAAGTAGAATGTCTTAGTCTGTTTGGGTTGCTGTAACAAAATACCATAGACTGGGTGGCTTAAACAACAGACATTTGTTTCGTACAGTTCTGAAGGTTGGGAAGTCCATGATCAAGGTGCTGGCCACTTCAGTTCCTGGTGAAACTTCTCTTCCTGGCTTGTAGACAGCTGTCTTCTGGCTATGTCCTCATATAGAGGAGAGAAAGAGAGAGAGCTCTGACCTCTCTTCCTCTTTTTATAAGGGCACTAATCCTGTCATGGGGGCCTCTCCTGCATGACATCATCTAAACCTAATTACCTGCCAAAGGCCTTAACTCCAAATACTGTCACACTGGGGGTCAGGGCTTCAGCATATGAACTTTAGAGGGACACAAACAGTCCACAACACAGGACATATGGTAAATAAGTGAAAATTAATTTTCTTTGAAATAGAATATTAGAAGCTGCAAATTAATCATGACCCCCTCTTTTTTTTTTAATTTAAAAAATTTTTTTCAGAACATGCAGCTTGGTTCTATTACTACTCAGTCGGTTGTCTCTATATCTTCCTGAGTCTCCACTCAGGCAGCTTTTTATAAACCCTATCCCCAGGCAATAGAATTCTGCTTCAATCTGTCATGTAGAACAGTGAGCCAAGCTCCATTCTGCCACCTGTCCTGGAACACATGTGTTCTGTTTACAACATGAGTCTGAATTCTCAGCTACCCATGCTTGACTCCTGATACAGACCCAAGTAGGCTGCTGGCATCATTCCATCCACCTTTCATACTGTGTTTTGTTTTATTTTGTTTGTTTCGAGTTTATAAATATATTCATCTTTTCTTAGCATCATGGATTTAAAACTTTCTCTTTTTATAATGCTGCCTTTATCAGAAATTCTGATATATTTCTTAACTTACAAATTAATCTAGGGAAAATACATGATAAAAGATAAGTTGAGGGGTGCCTGGGTGGCTCATTTGGTTAAACATCTGCCTTCAGCTCAGGTCATGATCCCAGGGTGTTGGGGTTGAGCCCTGTGTTGGGTTCCCTGCCTCTCCCTCTGCCCCTCTCCCCGCTCCTTCTCTCTTTCTCATTCGCTCTCTCTATCTCAAATAAATAAATAAAATCTTAAAAAAAAGACAAGGTGACTAAAATTTAACATCTTATAAACCTGGGAAAGGCTAGTGCAGGCATTCCCTTAGAAGCACAGGGATATGGAAAGTTAAAGGGTAATAGGGTGCATTGTCTACATCATCAACATCATTCAGCTCAAATATCATTGGCTAGGCATCTTTAATGCTCAAAGTCTATTGGACATTAATAGCCAATTTAAAGAGGTAAATGATTCTTGACTTCAAAGATTTTATAGTTTATAAAGGTGTCAGCCATATAGATTATAATACTATGAGGGGAAAAAATAGTTACTACAATGAAGATACACTCAAAGTTCTCTAGGAATTCAAAGAAATGGTGATTAAGTCTAAGATGGGAAATCAGGAAAAGAGGAAAATTGGAGTAGATTTACAGAGGAGCTATCATTTGAACAATGCCTTGAAGAAGAGAATAGATTCAAGGGAACCATGAAAAAGAAAATGCTTTCTTCTTCCTCTGAGATGAAATGGGAAGAGGAGAAGTAAAGTGGAAGTTAAAAAGTATTTTAAAATGGAAATGAGAAAGTAGAATTCACATAGATAGCCTTGGTTTTATTAGGTGAGCAGATGGAAGGCAGAGTTGTATGTCAGTGAGAATGAGGTAGCAAATCAAAGGTAGGATGGTAGTTGAGTGGATGTGAATGTTGATGGACAGATGGAAGGAAAGAAATACAGAAAAAATGGAAACAAACATTTATTGAATTCTTAGTCTCTTCCAGGCAGTATATTTTCATATCCACTATTTCAAGTCAAGTCGAAGATAAAAGGCGACTGAAATCTTACAATTTTGGAGGAGCTGGGAAGATCCATTTATATTAATTTGTCATCAAATTTCAGCAAAGAGAATTGGTTGGTAGTCTTTTTGACCTTTGACGTTGACAGTTCAGATATTTTGGGCTTAGTCTTTTCCTCTTTTAGGAGGAAAATAACTCATGTTATTTCCCCGTGTCTTCCTCTAATTACTCTGTTGCCTCAATGGTCTCTTCAGAAATAAAATTTTCTGGTGTGGAGTTAAGCTAAAACATCATGATATTTGCATTTATGGTCACTCTATCATGCGTATAGGGCAGTTAAGTTGTCCCGATTTAACCTGGGTGGTAGACTGAATAATCAGCCATTTAATCAGAAGGTGAAGGAAGACAAGATAAAGGGTGGCTTCTCTTCAGTTTCATGTAAATTGTATACATAATTTAAAGCAGAAAGGAGGAAAGACTTTCTGATCCTGGATAGTAAAACTTTAGAAAATGAAAAACCAGGGATGGAAATGCAAAAGCCATGGCCATTTTCTTATCATTAACTGATGCGATCACACCTTGTGTTGTATACAGGAACCCAAAACTTTTCCAGTGCCACATCAGGGATAAAAGGTGGCTGGATTAGACAAAAATTGCAGGCTACAGCGAATGCTTCAAAATGTACAAATGGCACCATTTGCACTTACCAAAGAATGGCATCTCGATCGTTGTAAGAGCATGTAAGAGCCCAGAGACAGTAGGAAAATCAGACCTCAAACTTCGTTCCCACAGAGATAAATTTGCTTCCTTCTACACTCAAATGCTGGATTTGGAAAAAAGGAGGAAGAGTAAAGTTCCCTTGAGAGGGGAGAAACACCTTTAAAAGGTGGAGTCCAGGGGCGCCTGGGTGGCTCCATCGGTTAAGTGTCTGACTCTTGATTTTGGCTCAGCTTATGATCTCAGGGTTGTGAGATCAAGCCCTGTGTCAGGCTCTGTGCTGGGTGTGGAGCCTTCTTGAGATTCTCTCTTTCCCTCTGCCCCTTCAGTACCCCTTCCCTGCCTCCATCCTGTGCGCAAGCACATGCTTGCTTGCTCTCTCAAAAAAAAAAAAAAAAAAAAAAAAAGGTGTGGGGAATCCAAATATCCAGTTTTCCTAAGATAGTCCTGATTTTCACCTGTTTAAATCAGTTAAGTCCTTTAAATTATTTTAGCACCCTCTCTTCATTCTCAAAATTGCTCCAATTTGGACAATAAATGACCACCTTGGTAGCAGGGAGCTTGAATTTTTAATTTGTTTAATATATACACCAAAGTGATGATTTTAACCCAGAAAAGAGAAAGTTGGCAAATTTAGTCAGCAATTGGCTTTTGGTTGGTTTTCTATCCCTCCTCCAAAATTTCCTGCTTAGCCCACTTCTACTGGAAACTCAAACTCACAGCATAATGAAGTTAGCTAAAGAAAATCACGGTTATTTTTGCATATTGGTTTAAGTGTTTACATTCATGCCTGATGCATCAATCTTGGATAGATAGGTCAGTGTGAAGTGAAAAGACAGCATTGCTGCTAGGTCTCTAATTGCTGTTTTCTTGTCATCATCTTTTAGGGCACAAAATCTTTAGTGCAACCATAAACATAGAGTTTTCCTTTATTGCTTAAACATATTGGTGCACTAATAAGTGTCCTGTCAAAATCTTACTGAATTTCCAACATTACATGGCTCATTGGCTTAAATTATTACTATCTTGTATATTAATGTAATTTTTGGTTTAATGACCAAAATATTTTGCTTGATGTGAAATTTACTTGAAATCACTCTTTCATTTCATATAAAATATGTGCAAGCAGAGATATTAGTTTTTTCACCTGAGAGTACCCTTCAATTTCCTATCAATCTCAAAGAGAATATGTTGTGTTTGAATAAGACTATGTGAGCAATGTATAGTTATCATTTACCTATAATTTCTTAAACTGGGTTTGTTGATTTTTTTAAACCTTAGGTTTTAAATTCTTGAAATCCACATCCTGGTTTTATTTTCAGAAGGTGAGCTTGAGAATCTCCATACTTTTTGAAAATTTGGAAAACACGTTTGCCAGATTGCTTATAACAGACATCTGTTGTCATTATTCTGAGCAAAATAAAAGCAAATTACATATTTTTGCAGACAGATCAAAACAAGGCTTTAAAAAATCTTATATGTTCTACATACAGAGTATAGCTACATGGAAGTAAACCGTCATAAGTTAGATTTAATATTCATATGTCAAATCGGTAAGATTACTAAAAATGCCCAACATGTTTACAGTTATTAATTAACTAGGGGCACCTGGGTGGCTCAGTCAGTTAAGCATCTGCCTTCTGCTCAGGTCATGCCCCCAGGGTCCTGGGATCGAGTCCCACATCAGGCTCCTTGCTTGGCGAGGAGTCTGCTTCTCCCTCTGCTCCCCACCCCCTGCTCCTGCATGCTCTCTCTCTCCTGCAAAAATAAATATATAAAATCTTAAAAAAAATCTGATAGGTGTTTATGTAAAGGGAGTGTTATGTAGGGGAAAGAACAGAACTACGAACGCAGAGCTTTGGCTCATGTTAAATTTTAAATGATATTCGGTCATCCTAAACTGGAGAGTTTACCATCCCCAGTAGGAAAATCATTTTGAAATGTATGCAATGAGATTTATTGTTTGGATGTTATCATAGCGCAGGGCACCAGGGACGCTATACTCCCTGTACCTGTGTGTGGAGTAGTGCTTGGCCAACAAAGAACTGTCCCAAGCAAAATGTATCTTTAACAGCATTTCCCTTGACTAGAACATTGGAATTCAAATTCATTTATTTTCTCTGGGCCTCGGTGAAGTAGTAGTTTAGGATGGCCTTGAAAGGAAGTTCTTAGGATTGTAGCAGAGAACATAGGTTGTAATACAAGGGTGTGGAAGAGAGGAAAAAAAGTGGTAAAGAAATAGAATAAAAGGAAGTCAATGAGAAGGTTCGTATAGGTTTGAGAGTTAATTTACAAAAAATTGTGAGGTATATGTAATATTTTTGCCCTCATTATGTAGTTACATCATATTTTTTCTGTCAAGAGAAGATATAAAACCTATGGCATATTTTATACTCCTGCTATTAAGAAAGCGTATCTCTCTTACGAAGTTCATGCCATATGTATTCTATAGTATGAAGAACTGTATTTGAATATGAATTTATGCACTTTTATCTCAATGTCTAGATTTCAATCTCTTTCAAATTAGCAATTAAATTGAACTAAATGCACTTTTGATATGATTTAAATGCCATCTGATTCTTTTTCAGAGCACTCATAAATATGATGATTTTATTTTAGTGAGCTACAATTACGAATCCAAAAATGAAAACTTATTTTTTATTTTTTCAAATGACAAAGGAATACTGAACTCAGAATCAGAATAATGGACATTTATCTTTAAATTATTCTTTTAATTTTAAATTCATTATATTTTAGAGTACGTGTGAAAGTTATGTCTCACACTCAAGCAGAGAAGAGTGATTTAGCGATTGGCAAATATATTGGTGTGGATTGACTGGATACTTTACCTGAACTAACCACACATTAGTTAGTCATATTTTCTTCTGCATATTTTGACCTTGACAACTCTCTTTTGTCATTGCAACAGCCCTGATAAAAGTCATAAAGAGATAAAAGCATATTTTTAAAAATGTTTATTTATTTTTTTTAGAGATTTATTTATTTATTTATTTATTTATTTATTTATTTATTGTGTAAGAGAGAGAGAACAAGCAGGGGGAGGGGCAGAGGGAGAAGCAGACTCCCCGCTGAGCAGGGACCCCCCCCTGCACCCCCATGCAGGACTTGATCCCAGGACGCTGGAGTCATGACCTGAGCCAAAGGCAGACGCTTAACCAACTGAGCCACCCAGGCGTCCCAGGAACTAAAAGCATCTTAAATGATGTCACAATGAAACATTTGGGGGATTATTTGCTTTTTCTATTAGGTAAACTTGAGCATGGATGCCCATATTTTCCATCTTGTTTTGATGCATTGGTACTTCACTTCCTGATGAGCTGGTGAGTCTGTGGAAGAGTATTATGTCTAGACTTGAGTATGATACTGCACCAGACCATTAACAAAGAATCATTCTATTATAATTCATGCCTGAAAAAGCACCTAGCACTCGTTGAATGAATGAATTGGTAAAAAAAAAAAAATTTTTTTACATATATAAAAAATTTAAAAGCCACTCAGCTTAAGAACTATAGTCTACATATCACTACATGAGAAGTATATTGTTATTCATTTTATACTAATTTTTGGAACACCTTTATATGCATAATGCATTAGTGAAGGAATGGATGGCTATATTCAGAATGGCTGCATTAGTGGTTCTTTAGAATCATAGCAAATGAACTCCTAATAGTAAGCAAACACAACAAAACCAAAAAGATAGGTGGTAATCCATTATTAATTCCATAAGTAGTTACCTTATTTTGCTTTAGTAATTGTATTATATCTAAATTTTATAGCCTAATGCTGATGGATCTTTGACTATTTTTAACAGTAACTTTACATTTGTATAAATGTAATGAAAATATAACTGCTTGTTAAATTCCTATTAGGTGTGTGATAGTTAATATAAGACATGGGATTAATTAAGTGCTAAGTTCTATTAATGAATTCCAATTAAACATCATTAGTTTCCTCTATTATAATCAATAAATTATTAATTAGCATATATATAACTATACATCGTTATATTTAATTATATTAATATATTTATACTCATCAGATGATACTTAGATTTACATTTAATATCTTCATTTTTCTAAATTTCAATATGTGTAGGTTGGTGAAGTATAGATAATGTGGTCTATATATAATCAACATAAATACATTTTCTGTAACATTTTTTCCTGTCTTCTACAGGCTTCATCTATCCTTTCATTTGTTTTGCATTCATTTTTATGAAATGGTAGCATTAATTTCCCTTTTTTTCTTGGGCTTAAAATGCTCTGTACCTCTTATAGATTCCAAGTCCATAACCAGTTACCTTGGAAACTATTTAAAGAACATCTTCGCTTCACCATTTGTTTTATCAGATCATAAAATTGCCTTCTTTCCTTCATCTCCTGCTTCAAATAGCTCAGTGCTGTGGGAACTGATAAGCTCAGGGTTTATGCCAGTGTTAGGCCTGTGTGTATATGTGTATGTTCGTGTTTGTGAATGATTCATAACAACTTAATGATCTTGTACGT
This sequence comes from Callorhinus ursinus, assembly GCF_003265705.2. Lineage (NCBI taxonomy): Eukaryota > Metazoa > Chordata > Mammalia > Carnivora > Otariidae > Callorhinus > Callorhinus ursinus. The sequence continues at coordinate 22,439,318 of NW_027397068.1, forward strand.
TGCTTCACACCATTATTCTTTGGTGCAGAGGCTACCTGTGTGACTAAAAACTGGACTCTGAGATAATTTCTTTTATGAGTATTCTAACATCTGAATCTGTAGTATGTGGTATTTCACCAGTAAGATATATACAATATTATAGTAGTTTGCATTAGACAGTCTGTTTTGGGTTATTTTTAACTCTAATCTGTTCTATGAGGGATTGCAGACTGAAATCACAGATTGCAAAAGAGATTGCAAAATAATATAATAACAAAGAATAGAGGTTCTGGGGCCACCTGCCTAAATTTGAATCCCATTCCTACCACATTACTAGCTGTTTGACCTTGAACGAGCTACTTAGTGCTTTGTAATTTATCTACAAAATGGGGATAATAAAAGACCTCACCTCATAGAGTTAGTATGAGTTAATTCTTGTAAGTACCTAGAATATATGGTTCATGAATGTTGTAAATCAAACCAACTGACTTGAAAAGAATTGATCTTAAACTTTAATTAAAACCTGTGGTAATACATTGCTGATGATCTAAAGAGAAATTTAATTTCCATCTCTAAATTCATAATCTGGATGTTAAATGTCAATAAAATCTGATACTGAACTGCCTAAATACCATACATTTATTTTTTAGCCCCAATTTCAAAGTATATTGAATTTATGTGTTTTTATAAAAGAACCTTAAGGAACTTGTTAATTATTTTTGGATGTCCTTGCAAACATTCCATTTCTATTGCACACCTCAAAGCTTTTTGTACATGAATACTTCACAGTGGTTTTGATGTTTTCATATTCTTACTTTATCAAAGATATTTCTTAATTAAATTCGTCTTGGAGTATGTTATCTACATTATGGATTGAGACATGCATGCTTGGATAGAACATTAGATTTTTAACTCGTCATATCACTTAGGATTTTTTTTTTTTTGATATCACATCTTTCAGTCAATTCATTCGAGAGAAGAAGGCAAATGAATTGTGAGTTGAAGAATTAGTAGATAATAAAGTTTGGGACTAGCAATGGTTTTGCCCAAATTAAAAAAAAATCAATTACCTTAAGAAAGTACTTTTGATTTTATAAGAACTTGCAAGTCTTTATCACTTGTGCTGCCTTAAAAAATTGCTTCACCCAAGCCTCAGCTTCCTCAGTACACCACAGGTCTTCCTTGCAGGATAAAACATATCTGGCTATTATAAAACATACAACAGAAGGCTACACTCCTCACTGATACATAATAAATGGTTTTGTTGTTATTGTTTTGTTTTTTAAAGATTTTTATTTATTTGAGAGAAAGAGCATGCCTAAACATGAGGGGGGTGTAGAAGGAGAGCGAGAAGCCTTCTCTCCACTGAGCAGGGAGCCCTACACAGGCCTCCATCCCAGGACCCCTGGGTCATGACCTGAGCTGAAGGCAGAAGCTTAACTCACTGAGCCACCCAGGCACCCCCACAATAAATGTTAATTTTGTTATTTCTTTAGTGGAAACCATGAAATTTAAAGAAAAAAATATTTTACTACTTTAGGGCATTTTAATAATATTAGATTGTAAAAGCAGGCATTTACTAAATATGATTACAGCAGACAAAGGATTTAATACGATCTTAGAGTTTGCTTCATGGATGCTCCTGAGTCACTAGAAGAAATGTGAGATTGATTCAAAGAAATAAACCATTTTTCAAGAACATTCTTCTAAATATATAGATATTTATTCTTTATATTTGTTATATATAGCTATAATAGGAACCTATTACCTTTCATTTTAATATGTATAGTACATTAAGCAATGGCAGTATTTTAATTATATGGGGTCACCAACATGTGCATTTCCTTTTATTTGCAGGAATGATTTATTTCTGCCACCCTAATATGGCAGTGAGTGTTCACTATTTTATTTTTTTCCAACAATGGGTGTTCACTGTACACCCAGGCACCATGTTAGGCACTTTTCATGCATTTTTGTTATATAATCCTCACAACCAAGCTATGATCTGGATGTTCCTATTATCCACATATAAAAGTAAGGCAATTAAAATTTCTAGAATCAAAAGTCTTTTTGAAAGTCATGTAGACATATGTGCCCGAGCCAAGAATTTGATTTATAGTATAAATATAATGGATTTCGTGTAAATATAAATATATTTATATATACAAAAATTTACATTTATTATTAGATTTATTTTTAGTATAAATATATTTAATATAATATATGCCGTATTTACACATATAATTTTACAATTATTAGTAGAAATTATGCTGCTTTTGAATTTGTAGAAATGGTAAAATTTATTTCCTGTTAAATCAGTTATAGTTGGGTTACTGTATAATATATCCATAGTATTTGCAATAATTGGAAATTTTTTTTATTTTTTTTGTGCAGGTGTCCTTAGAGTTAATAGTGTTAATATTTATGTTAATTGAGACAAAAATAAAGATCAGTCAGTTGCAGAAATCAGCTGTAAATAGCTTTTACAGAGAGTCAGGATGTTGTTCCCAAGGAACGACACAGTTACATGACCTCAGATTAGTCTCTCCCCTCTTATTTGATTTTTTTTTGAATAAATAGATTGCTCTATGTTCCCAAAGTAAAAGGGGTGATACATTCTAATGTTGCTGTAGCATTTGAAATGGTGTAGATAAAAGCCTATTTAGGGGGGCATAAGATCACCATAAGCCTCTTGTCAGTTTCCAATGAATTCATACATATCAAAAAGGACTCAAAGAAAAATAACAAAGAGGAAAGATAATGAGCCCCTCAAAGCAAATGCTTAATGCAGCTCCACTTTGGTATTAATCATACAGTATGTGGGTGAGGGTCAAAGCAGCTGAGGTCAATAGAGAGGATTTTGGTAAAGGCAAAAAGAAAAATTAAGCTGGTGATTTCAGACAGATTGAAATTTTAAAAGTGAGACATAAAGGTCACAAAATCAGATTCAGTTTGCAGAAGCACAGTGGGCAAGTTTTAATGACTTCTCAGTAGAGCTTTTTAAGAAAAGCACTCAAGTTTGAACTATTCAGACAAACTAAACTTTTTTTTTAATCAACAGGGAAGAGATGGAATATTCTAAAGATTAAATGAAATTATAAAAGTTGCTTTTATTGAGGGAATGTTACTACTTTGGATCACTAAAGTAGTTTCTTTTAAAAAAGGAATTAAAATGTGTGCAGTTTTATTCAGCACAGATAATTTAGATAATGCTTTATATCACAGAGGAGCAATATGTATATATGTGCACATCTATAATTTTAAAGATGTATTTATAAGATACTTTCCAAAATTAAATATAAGTACTTTTCACATTTATAAGTATTTTAAAATATTTCTGTAAATTGTATCCTTGAGCTTGCTAAATCCCTTTTTGTTAAATGCTGAGTGAGAGAACCAATGAAGTTCATTCTCTAGCCGATTCAATTCATCCAACCATTTGTAGTCTACATTTAAAAACAAGGAGGACCAAGAGGAAAACAGAAAGAGTAATACAAAATCCTATTGTGTATAATACAAATAGTTTAATTCTCCTGAGCATTAAACAAGTTCTGTTTTTCTCAGGATTTCTTTTCAAATATATTTACTATTATTTAAATCAGTTTGTTTACCTAGTAAGGTATCTTTCAAGGACTAGAGGGCTCCAGGATCATAAAACATATATATTCTATGTTTTACAATCTAAGGTGATTTTCATAAGTAGCCATAAATTTGGACATTTTGGTTATCTAGAATAAAATATGCAAATTTGCTTATGCAAATTTTGCTTAAAGGTTAATGCCATAGTTCTGTGCTAAAATAATTTCACAATTCCTGGTCCTTTCCCTTTAGCAATGGGAACACATTTATTTATCTATACATAGATTGTATTTCCCTTTTTTTGTTTGTTGTTTTGTTTTTGTTTGTTTTTAGTATTTCTCGAACTATAATGAATCTATTGATACTGGCATGTCTTTGGATCATATTAGGCACTACTATATAAATAGTTATTGTCTTATTTTGCCAAGCTAATGTTGCGATCTGTACGTTCACCATGCCAACCAATTAGTTCAATGAAGCATCCTGGATTATTGTAGTCTTCTATTGGACCTTCTGCCCATAGTCATTCCCAACTTCTCACTGATTTCAGGTTCGATATCCAGTTTTTACATTTAATTACATTTTAAGCCTCAATTATTTGCTTTTGCATTTTTAGTGCATAATATTTTACATAGCTTATTAGATGAAATAATTCACTAAGAATGAAAATATGTCTTATTCTACTTCATGCATATCTATAGTTTTTAAATAATGTTAATGAAATATCCATTGTTCTCTTGTTTCAAAATCACACAAAATTACAGTAAAAATTAACTAATATTTTTAATACATTTTTGGTTTGTTTGGAACATAGAAAGAGCTCAATATGTATTAAATCTTCACAGTACTCTTGAAAATTAGACACAGAAGGAATAAATATTCTAATTTATAGAGGGGAAATTTTATGATAAAGTGACTTATCCAAGATTTCTCCCCTAGTGAATGATAAACTAGTAATGCCATCTGGCACCCCTGACCATGAATCCTTCATTTTTTTCCATTAGAGATAGGTTGTACATATGCTACAATTTTTCCAGGAAAGTCTCAATTAGTACCTGGTATCCTGAACTGATCATTAATTGACTTTTTTTTTTTTTTTACTCTCAATAGCATCAATAAATGATATAGTCACCATAACTATAGCTCACAGTGAGAAGTAAGGGAAAAAAATCAGAAAGAAGTTGTACCAAAGATAAAATACTTTGATGTCACTGTTGATCGGATCATATTGGTTTATGACCATTAATGATGTAATAATCTTCTTTAAAGGACTCATAGGATAGAAAACTTACCATATGAACAATTAACTATTGTGATATAGATCCTTATTATTTTATCTATTATTTAGAAATAAAATTATGAGTATCTGTAAATATTGTCTAAACAATTTTAAGATGTTAGCTAGATCCAAACTAGTCAAGTTTAACATGCCACCCAGCAGATAGGATGGAGAATCTGAGTCAGGTTGAGTGAATTGAGAGAGGCTACTTCTGATCAATCAGAATGCAAGTCTGATAAGAGGAACACAAGTTATGATGGACATTAATCTGTGTTCCCTATAAAAATTGATATTTGGCTAACAAGAAAACTAACACTTTTCCAGTTTTCTTTGATCTAGGAACTTTAAAACCGGTGGTGTGAAAACTGAGTGTATATTGAAAGATGCTTATTTTCTTTTGTAGTTCATGTATTTCTCTTCAGAAATGAACTCTTGATGTTAATGATTTTGGCTCTTTTGTCCAGTTCCAAAAATCTATTTTGTTTAGAAAGTTATAATTTTTGTTACTATTCCATAGCAAAAAGCAGACTACTTAAATGTTCTTCAATATCTTTTCAAAATAGGTCAGTTTTGTTGTTGTTGTTGTTTTTTAAGATTTTATTTATTTATTTGACAGAGAGAGACAAAGCGAGAGAAGGAACACATGCAGGGGGAGTGGGAGAGGGGGAAGGAGGCTCCCCGCAGAGCAGGGAGCCTGATGCGGGGCTCTATCCTGTGACCCTGGGATCGTGACCTGAGCCGAAGGCAGACGCTTAACAACCGAGCCACACAGGTGCCCCTCAAAATAGGCTCTTTTAAAAATCTATTTCCAAATGTGAAAAGATTTTACAGAGATTGAGATATGTTCCAATTTATTAAGCACACAATATGCATATGATATATATGTGAGATATGAGAGGAGTGTCAGTGCATGTGTGTGTGTGTGTGTGTGTGTGTGTGTGTGTGTGTGTGTGTGTGAAGGGAACATAACCCTTCCAAAGAACCTAGAGAAAATTGCTCCTGACAATCTTGTTATGGAAAACACAGGACAATAATGAAAAATCTATGAACATTTCTATTCACAAAATCATTTAAATAAGTTTGGTTTAAAACAAGACACCAACATAACTATTATTTTATATCATCCCAGATAACTATTTTGGCTTAACATTTATACATCTATTTGGATAAGTTTGTAGTATGTTTAAACTGGAGTTATTTTAAGGAGATATGAAATATAGGTTCCATGTAGCATTACTGAATGTGACTGGAGTGAAAATCTACAATGAGCTATTTGAATAAATTTTTTTAGCATTGATTCCCTCAACTATTTTTGAAGATTCTACCATATATAATACTATAACACTAGATTAATTGTGTTCTTAAAATACCTGGAAATTTCCCACTGTGTTGAAGTTCAAAATCCGTGTAATAGAGGCAGTGAGAAGTTTGATAAAATTATTTTAAAAATTGTTGTCATTCCCTTCTTTTTTTTACATTAGATTTTCTATCAAGAGAGGTCATTATAGTTTGAGGGAAAATGCTTGACAACAGAGTGGGTAGGGTTGAATATTTCAAATGATGAAAAGTAATTTTTTACAACTACTACAATCAGGTTTCTTTCTTTCTTATTGTATTTGATAATTATGGTCCAGTTATTTACTAGTTATTTTTGTATGCAGCCAAAAAATGTAAAAAAATGCTGTTTCCACTAAAATCTTTCAGCAGGACGATCTTCATGTGCAGGATGGGCACAAAGCTATTTTCATTTGCTTTGAGTGTTACCTTGACAGCACTATTTTTTTGTAATTGCCAGGATAAAATGGAGCCTGACCAGTGACAAAAAGAGGTTATTATTGCTGAATATTAGGCATCATAATTTGCATCTGCTTATGCCCTCATGAGAATGCCCTTGCTTCAGAAAGCAGACACAGAGGAATAGAATTCTTTAGTTGGCCTTAGTGTTCTTTTGGTTGCTTGGAGATGCTCCCCTACAGATCTGTGCCCTTTACATTTCTTCATCAAGGCATGACCATGGATTTGTTGCATTGAATCATTACTTAGAAACTGAATTTCCTCCCCCATTGGCCTATTTTGATGAGTGTTGCCAATGGTAGAATTTTCTCATTTTTTTTTCAAATAACTTGAATTATTTTAAGCCCTGGATTTAACTCTGTTAAAAACATAATTTTTAGATATATTTTTGTTTGTCCATATTTGAGCTCCATTAAAAAAATACTAAGCATAATCAATTGTGCTTTTTTCCATACTATTTTGTAGAAATGTTTATCACTTGTCAAAATTATTAGTAGTTCCATTCTTTTATTTATGTAAAAAGCAAGAATTCTAAAGGAAACCTGTGCTAAACAGCTAGGGTAAGGAGTAGTTCAGTTTGTTTCCTTTATTTAGAAGCATGGTGCATTAGATTAATCTCACTTTCTGGTTACACTATCATTACACTGTGCAAGGCCCCTATTTTATTTTAGTGTTTTAAAAATATTTTTAGAACTTTTATTTTGTTACCCTTTTAGCCCTGCTGAACCCCAAGCCCTACTCCTTTTTATTCTTCCCATAACAAGCCATTCTAATGTATATAATGTATATCTTTAACTATGGCCATATCCTTAAAAGATATATGATATATTTTAAAATGTTTCTTTTAAATTTTTGATATATGTGCTTTAAAATTTTTATCTACCATTTCATCTTCTTTTTCATTCAATATGATTCTTATTTCTGATTTCTACACAACTTTACATTCTATGTGTCCATCACATATTATTTATTCTTCTGCTAGTGATAGGAAACTACACTGTCTTCAAACTATCTTGCTATCACAAACTATTCTTCAGTAATTGTCTTCATACATTGATAGATGTTTCTTGACTGCCTTATGGTGCCAGTTATATTGAGTATCAAAGTATCTGTCTGTCTATATCTTTCTATCTCAATCTATCTATCCATCCATTTATCATCTATTATCTGTGTCATCCAAATAGATTTATTTCTGAAGTTTTAATTAATTACATTCCATTGATCTTTTGATCTATTTCCCCCAACTTATTTTTACTAACATATATATTAATAATATGGTTGGCCTGTGAACAGTATAGCTTTGGCCTCTGTGGGTCCCATACATGCAGATTTTTTTCCTAAGTACAGTACAGTACTATAAATGTATTTTCTCTCCCTTATGATTTTCTTTTTTTTTAAAGATTTATTTATTTATTTGAGAGAGAGAGAGTATGTGTATGAGCAGGGGGAGAGGCAGAGGGTGAAGGAGAATCCTCAAGCAGACTCCCTGCTGAGCGTGGAGCCCAATGTGGGGCTGGATCTCGTGACCCCGAGATCATGACCTGCACTGAAATCAAGAGTTGGACGTTTAACCAACTGAGTCACCCAAGAGCCTCATTCCTTATAATTTTCTTAATAATATTTTCTTTTATCTACCTTCCTTTATTGTGAGGATACTGTATTTAATACATACAACATACAAAATATGTGTCAATAGACTACTTATGCTACTAGAAAGCTTCCAGTCAGTTAGTAGTTAAGTTTTTGGGAGTCAAAAGTTATATGTGGATTTTTTACTGCAAGGGAGTCAAGGCCCCTAACTCCCACATTGTTTAAGGGTCAACTGTATATACCAGTGTTTAATAGGGTAAATAATTTCTTCTCTTCTTTTTAAAAATTAGCCTTTCGATAGTAGTTTATTATGATATATAAACTTATAAGTCTGCTGAAGAAATAAAAAAAAAATCTGCCTGATTTTATCTTTATTGAACTACCATTAACATACAAAAAAACTGTGTGGGTTTAAAGTGTAAATTTGGTATTTTGACATATGAATATACCCATGAGACAATACCATATTTAATATAGAACTTATTTATTACTCCCCAAAGTTTCCTTGTTCCCCGTGGTAATTTGTTCTCCCTAACTCTCCTCAATACCATCCCTAACTCCTGGCTGCTACTAATCTGCTTTATTTCTATGTAGATTAGTGCGTATTTTCTAGAATTCTATGTAAATATAATTGAGAATATGTACTCTTTTTTAGTCTTCTTGAATTCTGCATAATTATTTTGAGATTCACTCATGTTGTTTTCTCCTACTCCATGACTTGTCCTTTTATCCATGTATAAGTGGTGCTCAAATAGCAGATGTAATTAATTTTAGTAAAATCTTATATATTTTTTAATGGATTGTGTTTTAGGTGTTCTTTTAAATAAAGTCACTTAATTCTTCTGCTATGTCTTCTTCCAGGAGTTTTTGTAGGGTTAGGTTTAAAATTAAGTCTGTGATTCATTTTGGTTAATTTTTGTACGTGGTAGAAGATATACCATGTCAATGTTTTCTTTTTCTTTCTGCATACGAATATTCAATTATTCCATCACCATTTATTGAAAAGACTATTTTTTTCACTGAATTTCCTTTGTGCCTAGTCTGAAAATCAATTTAACATATATGTTAGATTTTTTCTGTACTCTCCTGTCTATTGCATTTATTTATTTATCTATGCCAATGCTACACTCTCTTGACCACCATAGGTTTATTATAAATATTAAAATCAGGTAATATAAAATGAATTTTAGGATCAGGATGTCAAATTCTATAAAAATGCTTACTGATAATTTCTTTGGGATCGCATTGAATCTACAGATAATTTGGTAGGGAGTGGAAAGAATTGATGTCAAAATATTGAGACTTTTGATAAATACAGTATATTTTCCCATTTATTAGTCTTTTATTTAATTACTCTCAGTAATACTTTTTAGTTTTAGTGTCTGGATCTTACATAAATTTTGTCAAAATTATCACTATTTCATAATTTTGTTACATTGTAACAAAATACTTTGTAAATAGTATTTTAAAAATATATATATTTTCCATTGTTAGTATGTAGAAACAAAATTGATTATTTTATAGCATCTCTATATACTAAGATATTCAGTAAACTCACTTATTAGTTCTAGTAGAATCCATAGGATTTTCTACATAGATAGCCATGTGGTCTGTGAATAAAGAATTTTACTTTTCTTTTCTAAGCCAGATAAATAAGCATTTGTGTGTGTGTGTGTGTGTGTGTGTGTGTGTGTGTGTGTGTGCTTTGCTGTATTGGCTTGAATCTTCACTGAAGTGTTGACAAAGACTAATGAGAGCAGGTCTCTTTTTCTTGTTCCCCTTCTTAGGGGAAAACATTTTGTGTTCATCAAATATGACATTAGCTTTTGGTTTTATAGAAACCTTTTATTGGGGTGAGGAATTTACCTTTTTTCTAATTTACTGAAATTTTCTCTTTAAAATAAGAATGGAAGTCGAATTTTTCCAAATGATTTTTTGCATCTGTTGAGATGATCATCTGTATATATGGTAAATAATACTGTTTTCTTTTTTTTTTAAGATTTTATTTATTTATTTGAGAGAGAGAATGAGAGAGAGAGAGAGAGTTCATGAGAGGGGGGAAAGGTCAGAGGGAGAAGCAGACTCCCTGCTGAGCAGGGAGCCCGATGCGGGACTCGATCCCGGGACTCCAGGATCATGACCTGAGCCGAAGGCAGTCGCTTAACCAACTGAGCCACCCAGGCGCCCCAATACTGTTTTCTACTTTCTTGGGATAAACTCTACTTTATCCATTTTATATATTATTGGATTCTATTTGCTAAGATTTCTGAAGAACTTTTACATATATATTCATGACAGGTATTGGTCTACAGTTTTCATCTTATATTTTCTCTGGTTTTAGTATCAGAGCAATGATGAGCTTATAGAATAAGTTAGGAGTATAACATCTTAAATTTTGTGAAGAGTTTGTTTATTAATTCTTTCTTAAATGTTCGGTAGAATTCTCCAACAGAGTTACCTAGGCATAGAGTTTTCTTTATGGAAAGAAATTTTTGGAAATTTGTAACGACAAATTCTATTATTTTCATAGATATAGATTTACTCAGGTTATCTATTTTATTTTTAGTGAGCTTTGGTAATTTGTGTCTTTCATGAAATTTATCCATTTCATTTATGTTGTTGAACTTATTAGTATAAATTTGTTAACAGTATTGTTTTATTATTATTTTTTTTTATCAGTAAAAACTGTAGTGGTGTCAATTCTCTCATTCCTGATACTGATGATTTGTCTCTTTTATTCTGATCAGCTGGCTTGAAGTTTACAAATTTTAGTGACCTTTGAAAGAGACTGATTTGATTTCATTGACTTTCTCTATTGTTTTTCTGTTTCTAGTTCACTGATTTCCACTCTTATTTACATTATTTCCTTGCTATGCTCACCGTTGGTTTCATTTGCTCTTCTTTTTCTAGTTCTTAGTGGGGAAATTGCAGTAATTAATTTGGTTCTTTTTTTCTTTTCTAAAATATGTATATGTAGTTTTACTTTATCTCCAACCAATACATTTTGATACATTTTATTTTCATTTTCATTCAGATTAATATACTTTTCAACTTCTCCATTCCCTGATTTCTTCTTTCACTCATGGGCTATATGGAGTTGTTAGTGAAAATTTGATGATTTTAGTCTCTCTGTTAATTTGATTTCTAATTGTATTTATCAGGAATTGTTTTCAGAGATTTTCAACTTACATTTTGCTTATACAATATGATAGCATTTAATGTTTATTATACGTAATATAATAAAAGTTTTTTATGTACATAGATAGTTCTATCAGTTTTTCCTTTATATGGAGGCTACATTTTCAGATACATGTATAGGATTATACTCGTTATATTCTTTTGATATATTTTCTCTTTACTACATTGCATCCAAGTACCTCTTCTATGATTTGCATACTTAAATTCTATTTTTAATTATAAAATAGCATACATAGGTTTCTTTGTTCATAATTGTTTTATATGAATTCCTATCCTCTTATTTTTAATCTTTCCGTATAGGCAATAGACACCTACAATTTGGTTTCTTATCCAATATGAAGTTAACACCTTGATCATAACTTTAGCCTAGTTAAATTTACTTTAATTACTGTTAAGTTATGATTTACCATTGCTTTTTCATTTTATATTCATTTATCACTATTATCTTTTCCCCTCCTTTTTTTAGCCTTATATGGAAAATGTAAACAGATTTTTTAATTGCCTTGATATATATGCATTTTATATTTATGAATACATATATATATTCATAGTTATGTGTTTTATTTATTCATTGCTTAGCATCATATTAGAACTCTCTGGTTCTTAAATGCAACACGATTAAAAACATATATCTTATTGATATTGTTAAAATTTAATTCTCTACTATAATGGATATATTTTAAAGCACTGTTTCTTATTTCCTGTTCATTTTGACAGCATTAATCTCTACCATAATTTACTGATCCTTATTGTTCATATTCCAAATCTATGAAACACTGAGGCAATTTCTCTCAAGTGCCTTAAGAAAGAGTGTCCTTATATATCAAAGATTGCTTTATTTTGTCATTGAATTTATCTGCTAATTTGCTGGATAAATATACTTAGATTATTTTTTTTTCTGTCAACTGTTTAACATTTTACTCTTTTGGCTTTTTATATCTCAGGTTGCTTTTATGAAGACCAATAAACAGTAATACCTTTTCCTTTCAATTGATTTGATTTCCTTTTTGGATATCTATACAGTGTAACTAGAAGCAGATTTTTTTAAATTTTTATAATACGTAGCATTCTAAAAGCTCTATTAATCTGACTTACTGTATTACAAGGCATTACAATTTTGTTTTTGTTTCTCTTATTTTCTGCCGCCACTTCTTTTAGTTCAACCAACTTGTTCTAGATGAGTTCTAATTATGTAAGCTTTCTTTAAGTTGTAGCTCTACATTTATTTTAGTCATTATTTTAACTATCATGTGTGATTATATAGAACCTCCAATCTTCTTTATATTTGCATTATACTCAATCAATCTTCTTTTGCTTTTTGCACATCATCAATTACTTTGCATAACTCAAAGGAACAAGTATCTTCACTGACCCAATTTTTTCAGGTAAATAAGTTTAATCATTGTATTAGACTTCCCTGGTGCATTAATTTTTCTATTGGATTATGGCTTAAGATGCTAAAGCATAGCATTTTGTCCAATAAATTGACTATAGCCAAAGCGTCAGATACAATAAGTGAATATATGTTTTATATCTTACCCAAATGTATTAGTTTGTTAGGGCTATCACAATAAAATGCCACAGACTGAGTGGCTTACAAAATAAAAGTTTATTTTCTCACAGTTCTGGAGGTTGAAGTCCAAGATCAAGATGCTAGTAAGGATGATTTCTCCTGAAGCCTTTCTCCTTGGCTGCCTTCTTGTTATGTTCACATGGTTTTCCCTCTGTGCTGTGACCTTTGGTGTCTCCTTGTGTGTCCAGATTTCCTCTTCTTATGAGATCACTAGTCAGATTAAGTTAGGGCCCACCTGAATGGTTTCATTTTAATTTAATCAACTGTTTAAAGGTACCTATCTCCAAATACATTCATATTTTGAAGTACTTGGGGTTAGAGTGTTAACATAAGAATTTTGACAGGACACAATTCAGTTCATAACATCAAAGTTGCTACTAAATAAAGATTTTTGCATAACATTAATGTAAGAAATAGAATTCTATCATAAGGAATAATACAAAATTAAAAAAAAATAATGCTCTTTGGACTGAATATTCCATCTAAATAGCGGGATCTATCTTTTATTATTTTTTGGTACAATCAGTTGGGAGATTTTGATAGAAAGAATGTTTGACTTATAATCAATAAAAAGGCTTCCAGACACAATATCATTTCTGTAGACTAATGATCCTTATTAAGTCCCTTAACATCTCTAGTCTTATCATTCTTTTCCATAGTATGTTCAGTAGAACAATATTTGAGAAGATGGAATGAGTTATGCATATGCAAATTATAATTGTAAATAATTATATATTATCATTTGATGTTACTCTCAGAATTATCTTTGTGTTTGTGCAACATATTTTTGCTAAAAGTAATGGATATATGTTTTCTCTGTCATTTTCATTGAAAATAATTAGTATTAATTTTGTTGGGAAAATTTATAGGAATCATCAATACTTTGAAAATTTTACAGTATCTGAATTCTGTGGAAATCAATGAATATTTGTTAAGTGCCTGATATATATAAAAATACTACCTTGCGTGCTGTGCATGTTAAAATGTGAGCAAAACTTACTTTCAGCTTTTAAGATAATTGTTTCTAGTGAGGCTTGTATACCAATTGGAATATGGAAGTTTCCTTAAAGGTAACACTCCATGGAGTGTGGTTACAGCCTATGAGGTTTTGTAGAAATGCATGATTTTAACTGTTTGGGGCAGAGTGGGTGATCAGAAAATATATTTTTAAAAGATAATTGAAAAGGAGACAAATTGGAGGAAACTAGATCAATTTAAGAATTCATAGTATGAGTTTGAGTGAGAGGTAATAAGGTCCTGAAATAAAGTAACATTCAGGAATAGATAAGGGAAAGGTAAATGATAGAAACATTTAGAAACAGGGTTTCCAATTTGTTAGAATGTTATTTTCCTGCCACCTTCACTCTGTGGTTCTACACCTTCTACTTTGTATCACCAAATTTGCATTCCTCTTTTGGCTTGCCTTCCTATTAGAATCTAAGCTGCCTGGAGGCAGAACATTGTAGCACATTTTTTGCTTCTCTCACAGAAAATAGCATGAAAAAATTTACAAAAAAACATTTTTAGGAAACTTTAAAAATTGAATTGTATGGAAATGGGTGGAATCCACAATTGTGCTTGTAGGTGATAGTGAGGGAACAAAGTAGAGATAATACCATTTATATAAACACAAGCTGGAAATAAAATTTTCTTGGGGTAGATGAATTCACTTTGAGCCAATTAAAGTTTGAGGGGCTGGAATTACAGGTAGATGGCAATGTTAAATAAATTTTTAGACGTGTTTTGGTGCCTCCTAAGGGCAACTTAGATGAGAATAAAAATGCCATTAGCATATTATTATTCAAATTTTAAGTTAACAGTTTTACTAATGGTGAGGTGGGGGGGTAGAGGTGATGGCAGAACTTCAGACAAATCAAATGTTGGAAGACAGGAAAAAAAGAAAAGAAGCATCTGGGTGGCTCAGTCGGTTAAGAGTCTGACTCTGGGTTTGGGCTCAGGTCATGATCTCAGGATTGTGAGATCGAGCCCCATATTGGGCTCTAGCTCCTCAAGGAGTCTACTTGAAATTCTCTCTCTACCTCCTCCTCAGCCCGTCCCCCTGCTCATATGCTCGCTCTTTACCTAAATAAATAAATAAAATCTTATAAAAAAGGAAGAAGAAAAAGAACATCTTAAAGTGGATTAGAAAGGTGGAACCAGGGAAATAAAGTGTTGTTATATAATGCCAGAGAGGAGAGTGTACTTGTCAATAGGACATGGTGAAGAACAGAGAAAACTATTTGTCTGTGGCTTTAAAGGCTCAGTCTGCTAAAGGAAGGAGTCATTTGAAAGGTAGAGATGGAAAAGACAAGGAAGAGAAAGCATACTCTTTGGAATGAAGAGTTGGAGTGGCAGAAGAACCATGACCAAACAACAGCACAAAGGATAAAACAAGCAGGAGGGAATAATTCTGATAATGTACAAGGTGGACATAAGGAATTTGAAGACACTGACTTAAATGGCTTCAGCAAGATTGGAGGCAAATTCATCTGATGACAGAGAACAAGTAATAAAGTATATCAGAAAAACTAATTCTCTACTAATGTAAATTACATTTACATTACAAGAGCAGGTTTAGATCAAATTGTCTAAAATTGACCTCACAAGTGATTATTTGTTTAAATTGATTGAAATAAATTAGTCTGACTAGTTATTTTGAAAAAAATATATTTAAATATTTATTACATTTGTTTTTGTGTTGATTATTTCATGATCATGTAGGTATATACTCTCTGTTCTCTAAATGCAAAAAAAAAAAAGAAAGAAAAAGAATTGGCAGATTCAACGAATGAAATCTTTGTGTATGTGTTTGTGTGTGTGTGTGTGTATGTGTGTGGTTTAGTACCATGGACTTACTTTTGTTTGACCCATTTGAACATTGTCCCACTTTACTTTTATGGAAATGGTATTTCTGGCAGGGCTTTTATATAAACTCCAAGTTTATTCCATCTCTGCTTATAGTTGTTTAAATTTAAGAGATTGTGTGCCTCTCCAGAAACTGTAATTCTGTAATTCTGTACTATTGCTATTCCTAGCTTACTGAAGCTTAGGTCAATGTGATTTTTTTTTAATTTATTTTTTCTTTTTCTTTTTTTTTAATTTATAATGTTATGTTAGTCACCATACATCATTAGTTTTTGATGTGGTGATCCACGATCCATTGTTTGCATATAACACCCAGTACTCCATGCAGTATGTGCCCTCCTTGATACCCATCACCGGGCTAACCAAAACCCCTCCCCGCTCCCCTCTAAAACCTTGTTTGTCTCTCAGAGTCCATAGTCTCTCATGGTTCGTCTCTCCCTCCGATTCCCCCCCTTCATTTTTCCCTTCCTTCTCCTAATGTCCTCCATGCTATTCCTGACGTTCCACAAATAAGTGAAACCATATGATAATTGACTTTCTCTGCTTGACTTATTTCACTTAGCATAATCTCCTCCAGTCCCATCCATGTTGATGTAAAAGTTGGGTATTCATCCTTTCTGATGGCTGAGTAATATTCCATTGTATATATGGACCCCATCTTCTTTATCCATTTATCTGTTGAAGGGCATCTCGGCTCTTTCCACAGTTTAGCTATTGTGGACATTGCTGCTATGAACATTGGGGTGCATATGGCCCTTCTTTTCACTACTTCTGTGTCTTTGGGGTAAATACCCAGGAGTGCAATTGCTGGGTCATAGGGTAGCTCTGTTTTTAATTTTTTGAGGCACCTCCACACTGTTTTCCAGAGTGGCTGTACCAACTTGCATGCCCACCAACAGTGTAAGAGGGTTCCCCTTTCTCCACAACCTCTTCAACATTTGTTGTTTCTTTCCCTGTCCATTTTTGCCATTCTAACTGGTGTAGGGTGGTATCTCAGTGTGGTTTTGATTTGAATTTCCCTGATGGCTAATGATGATGAACAATTTTTCATGTGTCTGTTAGCCATTTGTATGTCTTCTTCAGAGAAGTGTCTTTTTATATCTTCTGCCCACTTTTTGACTTGATTATTTGTTTTTTGGGTGTTGAGTTTGAGAGCTTCTTTATAGATCTTGGATACCAGCCCTTTATCTGTAGTGTCATTTGCAAATATCTTCTCCCACTCTGTGGGTTGCCTCTTTGTTTTGTTGACTGTTTGCTTTGCTGTGCAGAAGCTTTTTATCTTGATGAAGTCCCAAAAGTTCATTTTTGCTTTTGTTTCACTAGCTTTTAGAGATGTATCTTGAAAGAAGTTGCTGTGGCCGATGTCAAAGAGGCTACTGCCTATGTTCTCCTCTAGAATTTTGATGGATTCCATCTCACATTGAGGCCTTTCATCCATTTTGAGTTTATCTTTGTGAATGGTGTTAGAGAATGGTGTTAGAGAGTTTCATTCTTCTGCATGTGGCTGTCCAATTTTCCCAGCACCATTTATTGAAGAGACTGTCTTTTTTCCATTGCATGTTTTTTTCCTGTTTGTCAAAGATTATTTGACCATAGAGTTGAGGGTCCATATCTGGGTTCTTTATTCTGTTCCATTGGTCTATATGTCTGTTTTTATGAAGTACCATGCTGTCTTGGTGATCACAGCTTTGTAATGTAGCTTGAAATCAGGCAATGTGATGCCCCCAGCTTTGTTTCTCTTTTTCAACATTTGCTTGGTGATTCCTGGTCTTTTTCTGATTCCATACAAATTTTAGGATTGTTTGTTCCAGCACTTTGAGAAAAATGACATTGGAATTTTGATTGGGATGGCACTGAAGGTATAGATTGCTCTGGGTAGCATAGACATTTTAACAATGTTTATTCTTCTGATCCATGAGCATGGAATATTTTTCCATCTTTTTGTATCTTCAATTTCTCTCATGAGTGTTCTGTAGTTCCTGGAGTATAGATCCTTTACCTCTTTGGTTAGATTTATTCCGAGGTATCTTATAGTTTTTGGTGCTATTGTAAATGGAATCGTTTCTCTAATTTTTCTTTCTACAGCTGCATTGTTAGTGTATAAGAAAGCAACTGATTTCTGTGTATTGATTTTGTATCCTGCCACATTACTGAATTGCTGTATGAGTTCTTGTAATTTGGGGTTGGAGTCTTTTGGGTTTTCCACATAAAGTATCATTTCGTCTGCGAAAAGAGAGAGTTTGACTTCTTCTTTGCCAATCTGAATACCTTTTATTTCTTTTTGTTGTCTCATTGCTGTTGCTAGGACTTCTAGTACTATGTTGAACAATAGTGGCAAGAGTGGGCATCCATGATGTGTTCCTGATCTTAAGGGAAAGGCTCTCAGCTTTTCCCCATTGAGGATGATATTTGCTGTGCGTTTTCCATAGATGGATTTTATGAAATTGAGGAATGTTCCCTCTATCCCTATACTCTGAAGAGTTTTAAAAGGTTTCCAGGAAGGCCTCCATTTCATCCAGATTGCTCAGTTTATTGGCATATAGTTGATAATTTCTAATAATTCTTTCTATTTCCTTGGTGTTAGTCGTGATCTCTTCCCTTTCATTCATAATTTTATTAATCTGCGTCCTTTCTCTTTTCTTTTGGATAAGTCTGGCCAGTGGTTTATCAATCTTATTAATTCTTTCAAAGAACCAGCTTCTAGTTTCATTGATCTGATCTACTATGTTTCTGGTTTCTAATTCATTGATTTCTGCTCTAATTTTAATTATTTCTCTTCTAATGTGTGGCTTAGGCATCATTTGTTGCTTTTTCTCTAAGGAGTAGAGTTTCTCTTTAAGGAGTAGAGTTAATTGGTGAATTTGGGATTTTTCTATTTTTTTGAGTGAGGCTTCGATGGCTATGTATTTCCCCCTTAGGACCACCTTTGCAGTATCTCATAGGTTTTGGACTGATGTGTTTTCATTCTCATTGATTTCCATGAATTGTTTAAGTTCTTCTTTGATTTCCTGGTTGACCCAAACATTCTTGAGCAGAGTCATCTTTAGCTTCCAAGTGTTTGATTTTCTGCCAAATTTTTTCTTGTGATTGAGTTCCAGTTTTAAATCATTGTGGTCTGAGAATATGCAGGGAATAATCTCAATCTTTTGGTATCAGTTGAGACCTGATTTGTGACCCAGTATGTGGTCTATTCTGGAGAAGGTTCCATGTGCGCTCGAGAAGAATGAGTATTCTGTTGTTTTAGGGTGGAATGTTCTGTAAATATCTATGAGGTCCATCTGGTCCAGTGTGTCATTCAAAGCTCTTGTTTCCTTGTTGATTTTCTGCTTAGAGATGATCTGTCCATTGCTGAGAGTGGAGTATTGAGGTCTCCTACAATTAACGTATTGTTATCAATATGACTCTTTATTTTGGTTAACAGTTGGCTTATGTAGTTGGCTGCTCCAATGTTGGGGGCATAGATATTTACAAATGTTAGATCTTCTTCTTGGATAGACCCTTTAAGTATGATATAGTGTCCTTCTGTGTCTCTAACTACAGACTTTAGTTTAAAATCTAATTGTTTGATATAAGAATTGCTACCCCAGCTTTCTTTTGAGGTCCATTGGCATGGAAGATGGATCTCCATCCCTTCACTTTCAGTCTGGATGTATCTTTAGGTTCAAAATGAGTCTCTTGTAGGCAGCATATGGATGGGTCCTGTCTTTTTATCCAATCTGCAACCCTGTGCCATTTTATGGGAGCATTTAGGCCATTCAAATTGAGAGTGACTACTGAAAGATACGAATTAATTGTCATCATGTTGCCTGTGAAGATGTTGTTTTTAAAGATTGTCCCTGTAAATTTCTGTTGTATATCACTCTTGGGGTCTTTCTCCTTTTATAGAACTCCCCTTAATATTTCTGGCAGGGCCCACTTAGTTGTCACATATTCTTTCAGTTTATGTCGGTCTTGGAAACTCTGCATCTCTCCATCCATTCTAAATGACAGCCTTGCCAGATAAAGTGTTCTTGGCTGCATGTTCTTCTCATTTAGTACCCTGAATATGTCTTGCCAGGCCTTTCTGGCTTGCCAGGTCTCTGTGGATAGGTCTGACGTTATTCTGATGTTCCTCCCTTTCTGCGTAAGGAATCTCTTCCCCCTAACTGCCCTTCAGATGGTTTCCTTGGTTCTAAGATTTGCAAGTTTTACTATTACATGCTGGGGCGTTGGTCTGTTTTCCTTGATCTTGGGAGGGGTCCTCTCTGCCTCTAGGATGCGAATGTTTGTTTCATCCCACAGATTAGGGAAGTTCTCAGCTACGATTTGCTCAAAAACATCTTCTAGTCCTCTCTCTCTCCACTCCCTCCGGGATTCCAATTATTCTGACATTGCAATGCTTCATGGTGTCACTTATTTCTCTGATTCTATTTTTATGGATTCTGAGTTGTTTTTCCCTGGCCTCCTCTTTTCCCTTTTTATCTATTATATTGTCTTCCAGGTCGCTTTTCTGTTCTTCTGCCTCAGTTACCCTAGCTGTTAGATTATCTAGGTTGTTTTGGATCTCATTGATAGCATTTTTACGTTCTGCCAATTCAGCTTTCATTCTTGCCCTTAGATACTGTATGTTGCCATTAATTGTTTTCTCCATTCTAGCCATTGTCTTCATAATTGCTAGCCTGAATTCCATCTCTGACATCTTGGTTATATCTGCATCCATTTGTAAATCTGCTGCATAAGTCATGATCTCTGAGTCTTTTCTCTTTTGGGAGTTCCTCCTCCTAGTCATTCTGTTGATGGGTGTTTGAGGGAATGTATAGAGTCCTAATTGTTGACCAGAAACCAAGCAAGATGCACCTGTTTTCTTGGGACCTTAGGGTTGTTGGCCTCTTGTTTTCCCAGCCTGTCTTCTGGGGGAGGGGCCTGCAGCACTGTTACTCAGGCAACCCTGTTTGGGCGGAGTTGCCCTGCCCCTGAGGCGGGGGATGGGCTCAGCGGGAATCAGTTTGGGGGGCTTTTGTTTTCTGGGGCTTTCCTTTGCAGCTTTCCGCGTCTCTTCCACAAGTCAGAGCAGAAGAGACCATTTCCAATCCTCTGCCTCAGAGCAGAGAGACCGCAGTCTGTTCTTCAGTGAGCTCTCCAGGCCACACTGTCTCCGTTTCTGTCCATGCTGCTATAAACTGCAGCGTCCTGGGTTGTGCGCCCCTCCACAGCGCCCACCAGTCCTGCCTCCAGGTTGGGGCCCATCTCTGCCCTTTGTGCTTCTAAAACCACCAGCCACTCCCAGTTCACACAGTTGACCCCGCCTATCCTGGTTTCCACCCTGGGGGCTGCCCTAAAGTCCTTTCCCCTCTGCTACCGGTCTGTGAGTCAGTGGCCCGTCTCCAGCGCGTGAGGCTGTCGCTCACCGGTGGTGTAGGATCCCCATGGACAGGCTCCTTCCCACTGCCGTTTATCCTCTGATATCTACCCATGGAATCAGGGCTCCCCGCTTCCTACCTCAAAACCAACCGCCTGTGATATTCTGTTTGTAGAGATCCAGATCTTCTTATATCTCAGGCTGGTTTCGTGGGTGCTCAGAGTGGTCTGGTAGATATCTAGCTAAATTCCGGGGACCAGTTGAAATAGGGTCCCCTATTCCTCTGCCATCTTTCCTTCCCCTCCTGATTTTTTTTAAGATAAAGTTCTTGATTTATTTACATTTCACTCTGTGAAATGCCTTCAACAGACATTGTTAAAGAGGAGAAACTTCTCTTTCCCCAAGTAGCAGCAGTAGAGCAAAGTTATAGATTGATGAGGCCTTTGGAAGACAATGCCTTAAAATTACTACCTAAAACATCTTATATAGAAAAGTTCATACGTGTTTGATGTCCTAAGTTCCTTTGTTGAGTTAATGAGCATCCTCTTTTTAAAAAAAAGATTTTATTTATTAATTTGAGGGAGAGAGCACAAGCAGGGAGGAGGGGTGGAGGGAGAAGGAGACTCCCCACTGAGCAGAGACCTAGATGTGGGACTTGATCGCAGGAGCCTAGGATCATGACCCAGGTCAAAGGAAGACACTTAACCAATGAGCCACTCAGGCGCCCAATGAGCATGCTCTTACCCACATATCGCCCCTATCCTTGGCTTCACTTCTCTGAACTTTTTCTGTATAACTGTCTAATGTCTGCTATGCATCAGCTACATGGATGCACTGAAGAACGCTGAATACTATTTTTGGTAGGGAATCATATCCCTGAGTGTCAGATGCCTAGTCAAATAATTGTATGCAACCTCTGAAGGGAAAATGACTAAAAATCATTACTTTATTTTGGAGACTTTGGAAATCATGCAATATAAGAGCAAGGCATATTTGCTAAACTTGAGTGCAATAAATAACTACAACTTTATGACAATTAAGCAACATTTTTTTTAAATGGCATTGTTGCTAGGAAAGATTTCAAATAAAATTTTATTTCAATTAATTATTTGAATAACAACGCAACTTGTTTCCCTTTTTTTATGTTATGTTAATCACCATACATCATTAGTTTTTGATGTAGTGTTCCATGATTCATTGTTTACATATAACACCCAGTGCTCCATGCAGTATGTGCCCTCCTTAATACCCATCACCAGGCTAACCCATCCCCCCACCCCCTCCCCTCTAGAACCCTCAGTTTGTTTCTCGGAGTCCATCTTCTCTCATGGTTCATCTCCCTTTCTGATTTCCCCCCCTTCATTGCAACTTGTTTTCTAAAACTAAGCAACACTTAAAAATATTCTGTGAGGCATTCTAATGGAATTTTTTTGTGGCTTGGAATAAATTTTCAAACTTTTTTTTCTTATAAAAGGAATTTAAGAAATTGTTTTTTATGGTTTTCAGTTGACGACCTGTAGTTTTTCAAACAAAATTTGACTTGGCTTCTTTTAAATAGATATTTTGTTAGTAGCACTTGCTTAGGCAAATTAATTGGTTATGCTAGCAGTTCTGCTTACTTGTATCAAGTCAAAAAGATTGTATCAGCCAAAATTTAGGGCTGGAGTTAGTCAAACTGCCATCTCAAAACTTGTCTTTACCTTCTGGTTTGATGCCTTCTTGACATAATTAATATCTTTTTGATGGATGCTGTAACAGAAACTCTCCATCAGCAAAGACAGCGTTTCTCAACATCTGTGACTTCTCTAGAATCAACAAGATTCTGGTGAAGGAACTATGACACCTACCTCAGAAATCGATGACTTTGTGCTAGCTGGAAAGCAAATTTCCTCTTCCCATGCTAACTGCCTTCTTGGGCGAACTTACTATCACACTGGCCCCAGACTAACATTCTTATTCAGATGCCTACATTTCATCCTGGGGGTTCAAATGCCTCTCTGCCACCCTGGAAATGGATGCAGTTACTTCTCCAATGTAGGCATTTACTCTTTAGCTTTCCTAACTGCGTGAGGGGTGCACCAGTTTTCTGTGTTAAGCAATGAATGGGATTTGGATCCATCTCTTCAAGTTGATGCCTCTCAACCAGTTTGGGATTACGAAGTACATGCCAGGCACACAACCCCACTTGAACCAAAACAAAAGAGTGTTGAGAATCACAGTCAGAGAATAGCTCTTTCTTAACCTGTCCTTAAAATATCCATTCTTAATCTTTCATTATATTTTTTATATCTCTTTGTGGATCAATCATCAATTGCTTCTAGATCGTCTATGAAATGTCTTCATGGTTGTCTATTTCACACTTAGTATTTTATGTCAATTTTTTCTTGGCACTTCAAGTGAAATGTCCAGTTTAACATTATGTTACCCATACAGATAAATGTTAAAGATTACAGGCTGATCTGCTTTTTTATAAACATATTTTTTACTAGATAAAAAATATTTATAATAAAAAAACTTTTAGGTTAAAAAGACTACATTGTGTACAAATCCTGTAGATTATGTACAAGAAATGAATACCATCGCACTGAGGAAACACCTGAGGAGACTGCCTTTATGCTGTGACTGCTAAGAAAATTTTTAGAACTTTCATTTTGGAATTGGTTTTAGGATACACTTACAACACAATAAAACCAACTCCTTTACTTTATAGTTACCTCTGCTTTTAGAACAATAACAACAAAAATAGTGAATGGATTACACATGCATTATTTTACTCCAAATGCTTTGACTTATTTTCAAAATGAAAATCTACCCTAATATGATTAAAATTGTTAATAATAAGGATAGTCAAAATAATATATTATAAAATCTGAAAGCAATTCCAGAAAAGGTATTTCTAAAAATGCAGCAAATTTAAAGTGACTGTTTTAAAGATGCATCAATCATTTACGTGTGTGAATTTGACAATATCCATATAAAAAGTTATCATTTCATTTTCTCTTTACAGAGAACTCTGTGCTTTCTGGACATGGTCCCAAGCAGTCACATGGGAAGTAAAGAATGTAACAAACACGTTCTAGTGAAAAGACTAATGTTTTTTAAGAAAGATTTCTCCCTTTTTGTTTGTTTTCTTAGGCAGGGTAGAAAAACTGGCAGGTAAAGATAGCTAACTAAATAGTAAAAGTTCAAAAAATATTGCATGATTGTCTTAAGTATTGTTATTGTTATTTTTGTTTCCCTGGCTATTAAGTATCAGAGCAAAGAAGTACTTTGTTTTCATAAAATTCTTAAATGCATAAGTGAGTACCAAATTATTATTACATAGAAATACTGAGGGTAAAATCATCTTTCCTTTTTACTTTCCCTGATAGTAATTAAATGGTTAAAATTATACTTTTTACAGGATGAATAATTATGTAACTCTATTACAAATAAAAAGTCTATCTATGTTATGTTTATTGAATTTTAGTCTCTTTTTGGATAATTTTATTTATAATGTAATTTTCACTAGTGCTATTCATTAGCTTTCAGTTATGAATTTGTTCATTTGTGTTTTTATAGAATTATAATATTCATTAATAACAGTGGAGGTGATGACCTAGAATTTTACTGTTTTAACTCCTTAGAGATTTATTGGTATTTTTACTCATATTTCTAGGTTAGTTTAATTTTTTCATTTTGTACCATATTTGCAGTTGTTTCTTTTTTTTTTTTTAAAGATTTTATTTATTTATTTGAGAGAGAGAGAGAATGAGAGATAGAAAGCACGAGAGGGAAGAGGGTCAGAGGGAGAAGCAGACTCCCTGCTGAGCAGGAAGCCCGATGCGGGACTCGATCCCGGGACTCCAGGATCATGACCTGAGCCGAAGGCAGTCGCTTAACCAACTGAGCCACCCAGGCGCCCTTGTTTCTTTTTTTTAACTAAATTCATCCATATCTAATTTAATGCATTTTGAGTCAGAATGGAGCTCCTGTGGGATTAAGAAGGTTGAATTATGGTTATAAGTTTTTTAAAGTGACCTTGAAAGTTCAACCCAATCTGAAATGATTTTTGAATTGCAAAAAGGTAATTTTGTGAGTGTGGATTAGTTTGTGGTAAATAGTTGATTATGCTTTTCTTCATTTGTTTCAATCACAATATGGCCAGGCTGATGCTGACACATTTAAAGATGAAAGTATGGATATAAGCATGCCAGAAAATTATATTGGTTTTTATAAGTATAGGTAGATTTAGATATTCATCCAAGTAATCCATATTGTTTTTTAAGTTTATTGGCATTGTCAAAAATAATTCTCGTTTGGTTCCACCTCTTATGATGTGATCTTTCACAAGTCAGTTTTCTCAGCTTTGATTGGAGTTAAATAATATCCTTATTGTATTGTTGTGATGTTGAAGAGAAAGAGAAAGAAAGACTAATTCTCCTCTCTAATTTGTAAAATTAATCTCTTTTCCTTTTCCTTTTAATATTTTTGTTTTGGTTATAATTTGACAAATCACATCACTTAGCTAGGTAACATTTCAAAATAAAGTCCATTAAAGTGTGATAAAAAGCTTTATTTACTTTGTTAATGAGTTAGAGAGAAGATGGATTTTTCAGTTATGGATTTTTCTTTCCAAAATTTGATAAAATTGGCTGATTAAATAACACACACATCACACACATTTACTGAACCATACTTTGGAAACCTTGCTTATTAGTTTTATGGGTTTTTTATTTTAAGATTTATTTATTTATTTAGTAGAGAGAGAAAGAGCACGAGCAGGGGGAGGGGCAGAGGGAAAAGCAGACTCCCACTGAATAGGAAGTCTGATGTGGGACTTGGTCCTAGGACCCTGAGATCATGACCTGAACCAAAGGCAGACATTTAACCAACTGAGCCACCAAGGTGCCCCTGTTTTATGTTTTTTTTTAATACCAATATTGTATCTTGTACTATTTTTAAAAATTCAACTTAATTTTATCATATTATGTTAGTCACCATACAGTATATCATTAGTTTTTGATGTAGTGTTCCATGATTCATTGTTGTCGTCTAATACCCAATGCTCCATGCAATATGTGCCCCCCTTAATACCCATCACCGGGCTAACCCATACTCCTAACCCTCCTCCCCTCAAAAACCCTCAGTTTGTTTCTCAGAGTCCATAGTCTCTCATGGTTCATCTCTCCCTCCGATTCCCCCCCTTCATTTTTCCCTTCCTTCTCCTAATGTCCTCCATGCTATTCCTGACGTTCCACAAATAAGTGAAACCATATGATAATTGACTTTCTCTGCTTGACTTATTTCACTCAACATAATCTCCTCCAGTCCCATCCATGTTGATGTAAAAGTTGGGTATTCATCCTTTCTGATGGCTGAGTAATATTCCATTGTATATATGGACTGCATCTTCTTTATCCATTCATCTGTTGAAGGGCATCTCGGCTCATTGCACAGTTTGGCTATTGAGGACATTGCTGCTATGAACACTGGGGTACATGTGGCCCTTCTTTTCACTACATCTGTGTCTTTGTGGTAAATACCCAGGAGTGAAATTTCTGGGTCATAGGGTAGCTTTGTTTTTAATTTTTTGAGAAATCTCCACACTGTTTTCCAAAGTGGCTGTATGAACTTGCATTCCCACCAACAGTATAAGAGGGTTCCCCTTTCTCCATAACCTCTCCAACATCTGTTGTTTCTTCCCCTGTCCATTTTTGCCATTCTAACTGGTGTAAGGTGGTATCTCAGTGTGGTTTTGATTTGAATTTCCCTGATGGCTAATGATGATGAACATTTTTTCATTTATCTGTTAGCCGTTTGTATGTCTTCTTTTGCGAAGTGTCTTTTTTATGTCTTCTGCCCATTTTTTGACTTGATTATTTGTTTTTTGGGTGTTGAGTTTGAGAATTTCTTTATAGATCTTGGATACCAGCCCTTTGTCTGTAGTGTCATTTGCAAATATCTTCTCCCATTCTGTGGGTTGCCTCTTTGTTTTGTTGACTGTTTCCTTTGCTATGCAGAAACTTTATCTTGATGAAGTCCCAAAAGTTCATTTTTGCTTTTGTTTCACTTGCCTTTGGAGATGTATCTTGAAAGAAGTTGCTGTGGGTGATGTCAAAGAGGTTACTGCCTATGTTCCCCTCTAGAATTTTGATGGATTCCTGTCTCACATTGAGGTCTTTCATCCATTTTGAGTTTATCTTTGTGTATGGTGTTAGAGAATGGTCGAGTTTCATTCTTCTGCATGTGGCTGTCCAATTTTCCCAGCACCATTTATTGAAGAGACTGTCTTTTTCCCATTGCATGTTTTTTCCTGCTTTGTCAAAGATTATTTGACCATAGAGTTGAGGGTCCATATCTGGGTTCTCTATTCTGTTCCATTGGTCTATATGTCTGTTTTTGTGAAGTACCATGCTGTCTTGGTGATCACAGCTTTGTAATATAGCTTGAAATCAGGCAATGTGATTCCCCCAGCTTTTTCTTTTTCAGCATTTCCTTGGTGATTCACGGTCTTTTCTGATTCCATACAAATTTTAGGATTGTTTGTTCCAGAACTTTGAAAAATGTCAGTGGAATTTTGATTAAGACAGCATTGAAGGTATAGTTTGCTCTGAAGAGCATAGACATTTTAACAATGTTTATTCTTCCAATCCATGAGCATGGAATATTTTTCCATTTTTTTTGTGTCTTCTTCAATTTCTCTCATGAGTGTTCTGTAGTTCCTGGAGTATAGATCCTTTACCTCTTTGGTTAGATTTATTCCAAGGTATCATGGTTTTTGGTGCTATTATAAATGGAATCAATTTTCTAATTTCTCTTTCTACAGTTACATTTTTCGTGTATAAGAAAGTAACTGATTTCTGTGCATTGTTTTTCTATCCTTCTACATTACTGAATTGCTGTATGAGTTTTGTAATTTGGGGGTGGAGTCTTTTGGGTTTTCCACATAAAGTATCATGTCGTCTGCGAAAAGAGAGAGTTTGACTTATTCTTTGCCAATTTGAATACCTTTTATTTCTTTTTGTTGTCTCATTGCTGTTGCAAGACTTCTAGTACTATGTTGAACAGTAGTGGTGAGAGTGGGCATCCTTGTCGTGTTCCTGATCTTAAGGGAAAGGCTCTCAGCTTTTCCCCATTGAGGATTATATTCCTTGTGGGTTTTTCATAGATGGATTTTATGAAATTGAGGAATATTCCCTCTATCCCTATGCTCTGAAGAGTTTTAATCAGGAAAGGATGCTATATTTTGTCTAATGCTTTTCTGCATCAATTGAGAGGACCATATGGTTCTCTCTCCTCCTATTAATGTGTTCTATCACATTGATTGATTTGTGAATTTTGAACCACCCTTGCATCCTGGGGATAAATCCCACTTGGTTGTGGTGGATGATCCTTTTAATGTATTATTGGATCCTATTAGCTAGGATTTTGTTGAGGATTTTGGAATCCATATTTATCAGGGATATTGGTCTGAAATTCTCCTTTTTGTTGGGGTCTTTGCCTGGTTTGGGGATTAAGATAATGCTGGCCTCATAGAATTTGTCTGGAAGCTTTCCTTCTGTTTTTATTTTTTGAAACAGCTTCAGGAGAATAGGTATTATTTCTTCTTTGAATGTTTGGTAGAATTCCTCAGGGAATCCATCAGGCCCTGGACTCTTGTTTTTTGGGGGGTTTTTGATCACTGTTTCAATCTCGTTACTGGTTATTGGCCTATTCAGGTTGTCAATTTCTTCCTGTTTCAGTCTTGGCAATTTATAGGTTTCCAAGAAGACATTCATTTCTTCCAGGTTGTAATTTATTGGCCTATAGTTGTTAACAATAATTTATTTTTTTAAATTTTATTTTATTATGTTATGTTAGTCACCATACATCATTCGTTTTTGATGTATTGATCCACGCTTCATTGTTTTCATATAACATCCAGTGCTCCATGCAGTATGTGTCCTCCTTTAATACCCATCACCAGGATAACCCATGCCCTCACCCCCCTCCCTCTAACACCCTCAGTTTGTTTCTCAGAGTCCATAGTCTCTCATGGATCATCTCTCCCTCTGATTTACCCCCGTTCATTTTTCCCTTCTTTCTCCTAATGTCCTCCATGCTGTTCTTTATGTTCCACAAATAATTGAAACCATATGATAATTGACTTTCTCTGTTTGACTTATTTCACTTATAACTGTTTCTATTTCCTTGGTGTTAGATGTTATCCCTCCCCTTTCATTCATAATTTTATTAATTTGGGTCCTTTCTCTTTTCTTTTGGATAAGTCTGGCCAGTGGTTTATCGATCTTACTAATTCTTTCAAAGAACCAGCTTCTAGTTTTGTTGATCTGATCTACTGTGTTTCTGGTTTCTAATTCATTGATCTCTGCTCTAATCTTAATTATTTCTCTTCTAATGTATGGCTTAGGCATCGTTTGTTGCTTTTTCTCCAGTTCTTTAAGGTGGAAAATAAGTTGGTGAATTCAGGATTTTTCTATTTTTTTGAATGAGGCTTGGATGGCTATGTGTTTCCCCCTTAGGACCACTTTTGCAGTATCCCATAGTTTTGTTTTTTTTCAAGATTTTATTTATTTATTTGACAGAGAGAGACACAACGAGAGAGGGAACAGAAGCAAGGGGAGTGGGAGAGGGAGAAGCAGGCTTCCTGGTGAGCAGGGAGCCCCATGTGGGGCTCGATCCCGGGACCCTGGGATCATGACCTGAGATGAAGGCAGATGCTTAATGACTGAGCCACCCAGGCGCCCCAGTATCCCATATGTTTTGGACCGATGTGTTTTCATTCTCATTGGTTTCCATGAATTGTTTACCTTCTTCTTTGATTTCCTGGTTGACCCAAACATTCTTGAGCAGAGTCGTCTTTAGCTTCCAAGTGTTTGAATTTCTTCCAAAATTTTTCTTGTGATTGAGTTCCAGTTTTAAAGCATTATGGTCTGAGATTATGCAAAGAATAATCTCAATCTTTTGGTATCGGTTGAGACCTGATTTGTGATCCAGTATGTGGTCTATTCTGGAGAAGGTTCCATGTGCGCTCGAGAAGAATGAGTATTCTGTTGTTTTAGGGTGGAATGTTCTGTATATATCTTTAAGGTCCAGCTGGTCCAGTGTGTCATTCAAAGCTCTTGTTTCTTTGTTGATTTTCTGCTTAGATGATCTGTCTTTTGCTGAGAGGGTAGTATTGAGGTCTCCTATAATTAACGTATTATTTTCAATATAACTCTATTTCGGTTGACAGTTTGTTTATGTAGTTGGTTGCTCCCATGTTTGGGGCACAGATATTTACAACTGTTAGATCTTCTTGTTGGATAGACCCTTTAAGAATGATATAGTGTCCTTCTGTGTTTCTAACTACAGTCTAACTTAAAATCTAATTTGTCTGATATAAGAATTGCTACCCCAGCTTTCTTTTGAGGTCCATTGGCATGGAAGATGGATCTCCATCCCTTCACTTTCAGTCTGGATGTATCTTTAGGTTCAAAATGAGTCTCTTGTAGACAGCATATGGATGGGTCCTGTCTTTTTATCCAATCTGCAACCCTGTGCCGTTTTATGAGAGCATTTAGACCATTTACATTGAAATTGATTATTGAAAGATATGAATTAATTGTCATCATGTTGCCTGTGAAGTCCTTGTTTCTGTTAATTGTCCCTGTAAATTGCTGTTGTATATCACTCTTGGGGTCTTTCTCCTTTTATAGAACTCCCCTTAATATTTCTTGCAGGGCCCGCTTAGTGGTCACATATTCTTTCAGTTTCTTGGAAGCTCCACATCTCTCCATGCATTCTAAAGGACAGCCTTGCCAGATAAAGTATTCTTGGCTGCATGTTCTTCTCATTTAGTACCCTGAATATGTCTTGCAAGCCCGTTCTAGCTTGCCGGGTCTCTACAGATACGTCTGACATTATTCTGATGTTCCTCCCTCTGTACTTAAGGAATCTTTCCCCACTAACTGCCCTTAAGATGGTTTCCTTGTTTCTAAGATTTGTGGGTTTTACTATTACAAGTCAGAGCATTGGTCTGTTTTCCTTGATCTTGGGAGGGGTCCTCTCTACCTCTAGGACACGAATGTTTGTTTCATTCCCCAGATTAGGCAAGTTTTCAACTACAATTTGCTCAAATATATCTTCTAGTCCTCTCTCTCTCCACCCCCTCAGGGATCCCAATAATTCTGACATTGGAACATTTCATGGCGTCACTTATTTCTCTAATTCTGTTTTCATGGATTTTGAGCTGTTTCTCCCAAGCCTCCCCTTTTCCCTTCTTTTCTATCAATTGGTCTTCTAGATCACTAATTCGGATCTTAGGGTTGTCTGCCTCTTGTTCTCCAGCCTGTCTTTTGCGGGAGAGGCCTGCTGTACTGTTACTCAGGCCACCCTGTTTGGGCAGTTATCCTGCCCCCTTTGGGGGGGTGCAGAATGGGCTCAGTGAAAACCAGTTTTTGAGGGCTTTTGTTCTCTGGTGCTTTCCCTGGTGGCTTTCTGCATCTCTTCCAAGAGTCAGAGCAGAAGAGACCCTTTCCAACCCTCTGCCTCAGAACAGAGATCGCATTCTGTTCTTCAGTGAACTCTCCAGGCCACACTGTCTCCATTTCTGTCTATGCTGTGAAAAACTGCAGCATCCTGGGTTGTGTGCCCCTCAGCAGCACTCCCAGTCCTCGTCTCCAGGTCGGGGCACATCTTTGCCCTTTGAGCTTCTAAAACTCCCAGCTGCCCCCAGTTAGCATGCACGGCCCTGCCACTTCATGTTTTAAGTCTGGGGGGCTGCCCTAAAGTCCTTTCCCCACCGCTACTGGTCTGAGAGTCTGTGCCCCATCCCTAGCACAGGAGGCTTTCATGAACTGGTGGTGCAGGATCCTGAAGCCTCCCTCCCTCTTCCCTTTATCTTCTGATATCTGTCTGCGGAATCACAGCTCCCTGTTTCATACCTCAAAACCAACCACCTGTGATATTCTGTTTGTAGAGATCCAGATATATCTTCTTACATTTCAGGCTGAGTTTGTGGGTGTTCAGAGTGGTCTGGTGGATATCCAGATCAATTCAGCGGACCGGTTGGAATAGGGTCCCCTACTCCTCCACCATCTTTTCCCAAGTCTGTATCTTGTACTTTTATAATTCATTCTAAATATGCAGACACTCCATCTGGAAGAGAAGTTGAAAGTTCAATGCATTACATAGAAGGTTATCTGTGATCAAATAAGTTCAAGTTTGGACCTATTTGGAAAACAACATAGGTACTGGTATAAAAAATTTGGTTTGGTTTACTCTTCTTTAGTGACTGTGGTGTGGAAAAAGAGAGGTCTGGCATAGAAATCCCTATTAGGGAACCTACTGACCAAAAAGAAAGCTTAAGTTTTTGCAAATAGGAACAAAATGGAATCATACCTATAGTCATTGAGGTATGGGATTCTAACTCAGAGATGGAAAGTTATTTTTTTTTTAATTAAGCATATACCAAATTGAATACCTGGGTAGAAGAAGCAAAATTAATTGCCAATATGACTGAGGCAGTACCTAAAAGACAACACAAAGTTCTGTTTACCAAATTGTAATGATTATTGGATGACAGGAAGTGAATGCTAATTAGGGGCATAGCCACATATGACCTAGGTATCTTCACTGTATGGTGCAGACGGGAGAAAGAAGATTCTAGTAGTCTAGTTTGTGTTAAAAGAAAAGATGAAGTCATGAGGAAAGTAATTTTAAATACAAAATTGTTAAGAGTAGAATGCATACAAATTGTTTCTCTTACTGTCTTTGGTGGATACCAGTGCAAAGTGATAAACCATATAATTGTATATCCAATTTGCCTCATCTGTTCTCATTGGCATTGCTGCCTGGGAGAAATCCCATGCTGGCAAAAGGTAGATATTTTCTCATGTTTCTTATAAGTTGGCCTGGGATTGGATCAATTTTAGGCTCTAGCTTCTTAAAATAGTCTTCATGCACTCTCCAGTGGATTTAATCCTGCACAGGGCATATAAAGGGAGTTGAACAGGTTGTCAACATATCACGCACAAACTCACACACCCACTCAAACACCCAAACTATTCTTACCATGCTCTAAAGATTAAATTTAGCTTTACTTAGGAATCGCTTAACACATACTAGGAATTATCATTTTTGGAATTAACTTCAGAGAATGGCTTTTAAAAGTTATCAACTCAGTTGTACTATGCACATAATTCTGGGTTTTGTTTTTGGTTTTGGTATTTCTATTGGATTTTTTCCTTTGGTATTTCTTTGCATTTTATTACATCTTTTATTCTTCAGCATATGTATTTAGGGTGTTTCTTTCTAATCATACTGTTGAATCTATTTTCTTGTATCTATTTTACTTCATCTTATAGTAGTTATTTTGGAAAGTATATTTTGGCCTATCTCTAAATCACTGCCTTAAATAATACCAAAGACTAATTACAGAAAAGTAATTTCAGCAAAATTGTGCCTACTGTTGTAACTCACAGCACCTTACTTTAGCATATAAGTTAAGAATCTACCTTAAACCTTGGACTAGGTGTTTAATTACCCTCATCTTACTTTGCTCATTTTTGTGATGGATATCACAAATCCTATGTCACAGGTATATGAGAATTTAAATAACATCATGTGCTTAAAATGCTTAGCATAGCATTTTGTGTATGAGTTCACAATTAAGTTTTAAGGAAAGCAGCTAAGAATATATGGTGTATATGTTATCAGTAGCAATATTGATCCATCTTCCTTTAATGGATTCTAATGGTAATTAGCCTATTATTTAAATTTACCTGCATGAAAATGAGATTTAATAAATTCTCACCATTGATCTGCATATTTTCTTCAACTATTCTATAATACATTTATGTATAGTTAATAACTTTTAGAATTTATAAAATTAAATTTTAAAATTAATAAAATTGTATTATTGAATTTTTCCTTAGGATGCATTTTTAATGAGTTTTCTAGCTAATTGCCTATCATTTCATTAGTGCATTCCATTCATTCTTTCAAATATTTATGGATGTCTTTCTGTCAGTACTTGTAATAGGTGTAAAGATATACCTAGACACCATAACTCAGTAAGAGTCATGAAGAATACAGAAATTAACCAAATAATCATTAAATAGAATGTATAATTAAATCTACAAATGTTGCCTTCAATGTGTTATGAGAACACAGAGCTAGTCTAGAAAGGCATGGGAAACATGCCAATTGAATTGTCCCTATTGAGAAGAATTCACCAGAAGCTCCATTTATTATTATCTTTTTAGGTTGGGAGTAACAGAGAGCATTATCAGTGGATTAATAAAGTGTGGGTGTGTGGGTTGACATGACCAAGTTTGAGATTTAGAAGGATCATTCTGGCTCAGTGTAGAGAACAGGCTGAAAGGCTCAGCAGTGGATGTGAACAGAGCTGTTGGAAGACGATGTCAGGAATGGTTAAGAGCATTGCATGTCGGAGGGTGACAGGTAACCTGAAAACAAACAAACAAAATTAATCTAAATTTAAAAATATGGAGGTCAATAGTATATTTCATCAGATTTATTAAAAAGATGTGACTGGAAGACAGATTGGAGTGGGTAGAGGACCAGGTTGGAAATCAGGAAATGGGATAATGAAGACAACTCTATTGTAAAGAAGAGAAAAGAGAAAGTGTGGTAACTGTCCAGTGAAAGAAGGTCAATTATTCAAAGGGAAGCTAAGATCTAGAAGACTCAAACATACTTAAACGTTATCAGTTAAAGGGGAGTGATATGAGTAAAATAATTATGTAAGATTCCTGAAAAAGATAAAAGGACATGGTAGAATCTAAACCATAAAATGAAGGATTCACTCTGGGAGAAAGGGGAACAGAGCAGAAACAGGAGAGATTGCAATTTAAGATATAAGATTTTTGCTATAAGGGGGATTGGTCCTTGAGTCTGTTCCCATGTGTGATTTCACTTTTCGCTATGAAGTAAAGGCAAGGTCAACCACCAACAGTGAATGAGTCCACAAAAGGTTTTGAGTTTCAGGAAAGAAAGTTGAAATCGGCATTGTAGAGAATTAGTTGAGAAATTTAAACTTTGGACAGTATTGAGCACCTACTTTAGCTTCACACTTTGTAGTATGACTTTTTCCAGCAATGCTGTGCTGCTTTGATACAAATTTAGAAGTAGTTGGGTTTATTCAAGATTGAGGTTAGGTTAAGTGGTCCAAAGAAAAGAGGGAGGT
Organism: Callorhinus ursinus; assembly: GCF_003265705.2. Taxonomy (NCBI): domain Eukaryota; kingdom Metazoa; phylum Chordata; class Mammalia; order Carnivora; family Otariidae; genus Callorhinus; species Callorhinus ursinus. The sequence goes on from NW_027397068.1 coordinate 22,474,686, forward strand.
TGTTGTGTTTAGGATATTAGCAACATTAATTTTGGAATTACAGATCATGAGCTCTCACTTGAACACAGTGGAATATAAAGAAGTAGAAAGTACTACTACCAATTCCAATGAATTGGAATGTAGGCCATTAATGGGCATGAAGCACCAATGAGCTTGGAAAATGCAAATAGTAAAGAAATTGAATAAGCACTCTAGGAAAGGAAGAGCTTATAATCATGGAGTAGGTTATTTGAGTAATTGATTTTAAAAGTAAAGAAAATTTAGGTGTTGATAAACTATATGACCATGGATGTGGGTGGCTAAGGCTCTACTAAGTAAGTCATTGGAAATGATTGTCAAATAACTGTGAAGTCACTCAGAACTTTCAGCGAAGGATGAGCAGGGGTGTACTGGAGCTGGCTTGTACTGACTTGCAGGAATGAACTTTTCAAGAATTTTATAGTTTGGTTGATATCATATCCATAGCTTAAAATGGCAATAGTAGGAATATTTAAACTATAAAAGCCAGGAAACACTACAAATCCGGGCCTTTTCCCCTTTTGTAGGAAACCAATTGTTAAACATTTGCTAGTACATCACTGATAGTAACAAACATCTGGGTCCTACAATATTCTAAGAATGATGGCAATACCCAGAAATGAATAGAAGACTGTAGTAAGAGAGATTAGGTAGTAAGATTATAGGACATGGGTCTTGAAAGAGTAGGGTTTTGTACCTCGGTTTGTTTTCAAAAGGGGTTAGGACGGTGATGATTTAGAACTGGGAAAAGAACAAAGAAGACAGTAATCCTACTTCCCACCCTTGAGATATGTGGAATGTGAAATATATTCTAGAATTTTTTTGTTAATACATTAAAACTACATTTTAACATTGAAATGAAACTTAAATTTCTGTATGCAGTGCAATGATGGGGCTTTATTTATGCTTTGCTTTAAAACTAAGCCAGCGGTATTCTTTTCTTTATTAAATTAAGGCATGAATAGAATGTGAGAGAAGTAAATCTACCTAGTTATTCTTCTAAATACGCATAGTTATGTAGACCTTCTTTGATGGAAGAAATCTTAGCATTTATGTGGTTTAACCCATTTATTTTGCATATGAGCAAATTGAGTTCTAGAGAGATGGAATTACTCACCAAGTATCACTTAGCTTGGTAACACCAGAGCTGAGACTAATATTCTTGTCTTTTAAATTTTAGCCCAATAGAAATAATTCCATTGTATGTATTTATTCATTCATCTATGCATTTTTGGTTCATTTATTCAAAAAATACCCAGTCGTATATGCAAGGCACTGTTCTAGGTCTAGGGGTGTCAGGATGAGCAAAACAAGACAAAGATCTCCATCTTCATGGAATTTATCTCCTAGTGGGTGGAGATAGAAATTGAACAGATGCATAAGTAAAAATAGGAAATAAATAATATACTACATAGTTATTGAGTGCTGTGGATAAAAATAAAGCAGGAGGCATATCTGTGGTAAGCGAGCAGTGGGAATTATAAATAAGACAAATGGTGGAAATTCCCTTGAAAAGGTGATATTTGAGCAAAGATCAGAAGGAAATGAAGGAGTGAGGCACCCAAATATGCAAGGGAAGTGGGTTCCAGTTGGAGAAAATGGCAAATTCAAGCCTCTAGGCTAGAGTGTGCTCCTTGTAATTAAAATGTACCTCAGATTAAGGATTCATATAGTCATTAATACAATTACTTTATACATATTAAATTCATGAATATTAAATCAAATAGGCTTGTCCAGTCAGTGAATGCAGATGTTAATAAGGCTGTTCATCTCCTCTCCCTTAAGTCCCTGAGACCTAACTGAGGCCATTTATTCACTGTTTAGAAATAAAACATTCATTTAGGATATATTTTAATGTATAAAGGTTATAACAATACAGATATTATACATATCTTTAAGGTATTTTGGTGAGGTTTGCCTCATCTCCCAATAAAATTAAGAAACCCTAGGAAAGGTGCTGACTAAAAGTGAGAATGATGACTCTTTTAAGAATTTCAGGTGTTGGGGCACCTGGGTGGCTCAGTCAGTTGGGCACCCAGCTCTTGGTTTCAGCTCAGGTCATGATCTCAGGGTCATGGGATTTAGCCCAGTGTTGGGCTGCATGCTTACCTGGGAATCTGCTTGAAGATTCTCTCCCTCTGCCTCTGCCCACCCCTGCTCATTTTCTCTCTCTCTCTCTCCTGTCAAATAAATAAATAAATAAATAAATAAATAAATAAATAAATAAATAAGTCTTTTTAAAAAAGAGTCTCAAATGTCGAGGGATTTTTTTGTGGTGTATGTGTTTGTGTGTATGTGTTTCCCACACCTATTCAAAGCTCAGTGTTTCAGTTAGAAAAGAGTAAGGACCCAGAAAAACTATGATCTCAATCTTAAAGGAAAGAAAATTACTTCCTCTGACTTTCTGTCCTGTCTTCCTTCATCAATTTATGTTACACCTCATCTGTCATTTGTCATGGCATTTATCACACCATTTCATAATTCTTAGTTTACTTGTCATGTATTATGAGACTTTAAGCTTTACTAGGACAAGGGCCATGCTTTGTTTTTGGCTAATCTCTGCAGACACAATGCCTCAGCATGATCCTTTACACCCAGCTGGTGCTCAATAAATATCAGAATGAAAGAACAACTGAGTAAATGAGTAAGCAAGTGAATGCCTCAATATTTCTAAAAATTATAAATTATTTTAAAGGTAAAAGCATAAATAAAATAACATGGTGGGCAAATGCTGCAGTCATAGTATAGACTTACTATGTTTCTCCATTGATTTGATTACATGAAACTTGAGATAAGAATAAAATTGTGATATCCTGATATCTTAGGGAGCTTGATAGCTTGTCAAAGTGACTTCATATATTTTTTTTCATTTATTCATCATAATATTTCTGTGAAATTGGTAGGGAAGCTTTTTATTAGACATAGCCAAAAAATTGTGACTTATTCAAGGTCCTTTATTGACTTGGTGAAGTCAAGTTTCCTAATTTTATTTAAGTCTAGCCAAATGACAGTAAAATAGACTATTGATTACTATTATTTATAAGAAAAGAAAACATTTGACCAAACCTCAAGATATCTCATTTAAAGAATAAAATGCAATAACCAGAAAACTCATTATATCAGAGATTCTGAATAGAGCAGAATGAGTTATCAAATACTGGTTCAACCACCTAAAAACAATAACTGCCTTTAACTGTACCAGATCATTTTAAACTTGCTGGCCATCATATTATGCTCAGTCATAAAGGTGTCTCTTATTCCTCTATTAGCTCTCAGTAACACGGAGAAAAGCATTCTGTTTCATTGTCCTTCTCTTCAAATATCCTGTTTTAAGAGATTGCAGATGCCTTGAGATAAAACTGCCAGAATTATTCCAAGGACTGACAGGTTTGCTAACAACCAAATGCTTTCAGATCACTGCACTAGCCTCAAAATCACCTTTAATATGAACCACATATGGCTTCAGTCCTGTTTTCTTGAATTAACTCTAATTTCCTAGTGACCAAGGTCAGATGAGTCCAGATAGAGCTCAGCTGTTCTTACCTAGCACATATGTTCCAGTATTGTTGGTAATTTATTTACTGTAATAAAACATTAAAATGCAAATCTCAGCCAAATTCTCCTTTACCAAGGGAGACCTTGGTCGGGGCCATTTTCGAACCATAAACCATGCATTAGGGACTATTACATGTGACTTTTTCATAACAAAATAGGAAATATTATTATAACATTTATATCCAAATATTTAAGTTAATATTAGAAACAGAATTGGTCATGTGGAATTTATTGAGAGGGATTAATTTGAGTAAGTGTCCAATAGCACCAAATTTACTTTGGTAATTATGAAGAATGATCAGAAGTTCCTGTCTCGTCTTGTAGTAATTTCACCATATTCATCCATACACTAAAGTCCAACAAATTCTGCCAGACATTATGGTTTAGAAGGCAAAACATCTTTTCCTGAATTTTTTTTTAATCAAAATAAGTGTATTAACAGGAAGTCTTTTTTAAGTTATTTCAAGATGTTTTGGTTGTCGTACCACTTGATTAATATTTTTAAAGAATCTGAGTTGTAGTCAATATTTCTAATATAATGGGAAATAGACTATATAAAAAATAGTACTGGATTGTCTGTGTTCTTGATACTTTGTGGCTATGACAGTTCAAACAAATTAATGTTAAAGATTTTGCATTTCATTCATGAAAATAAACTTTCCTCTAGAACATACTTAAAAAGTAAATTTAAATTCTTGCTTCTGGAGGTCACACAAATATTGATAGTTATTTTCTTATCATTTTTATGTTTACAAGGTTAATTATCACAATATGGTTTCTAAATTTTAATTTGTATTTGAGAGCAAGCAAAACGAAGATGAAGAATTCATTTGTAAAAAGAAAGATTTCATTTGTGTGCTAAAGAATTTAAGCTAAAGATTTTTTTTTAAAACAGAAGATGGCTTTGTATTTGTAAAATATATTTTTCCCAATAAGAAAAGATCTATACAAATGGTACAAGAGTAATCCTTACTTTATTAGCTTTCATAACATTTTCAAGACACAGAAACAAAATTTCAAAGCATTATCCTTACAGTAATATCTCACCAGTTCTAAAAATCTATCTCTAAAATGATCAGGAAAAGCATTGCCTGAAACCATTAGTTATTTGAGATCTGTAAAGAGCCAAATAATTTCAGGTTGCAAATTTAGAGTTCTGCCAGAAACTAAAACTAATATGTCCTTAAATTTTAAATCATGAAATAATATATCCTTAAATTTTAAATCATTGGCTATGTTTAAAATATTTTAAGTACTTACACTGAATGCTCTTTTTAGAGCACAAATCATTCGGCATCTGTGAATTTTTAGGAAGTGTTGTATTTCTGGTTCTTTTTAGGTTTATTCTTGACAAGAATCTTTTCTTTTATCCTTTGTTGATGTTTCATGGCCCATAAAACTATTATAAAAAGACAGTGCCTTAGGAACTAGGTTTTTTTTTTGTTTTGTTTTGTGCTGATGTAGCAAAAACCAAGTCAGCTTACAAACCTCAGCAGTTTGATAAAATAAACACTGCTAAACATTGACATCCTAAATCCATCCAATTTAACATAGAAGAAAAAGTGTCTTTAATGTGAGGCACAAAAACAACAAAAAAGAAATTGATTCTGGTGTTCAGAATGACAGGGTAAGTTGCTTGAGAAAATAAGATTTTATTTAGAAAATTTTTAAAATATGCTTTTCCTCTGTAGTGCTTTGACTTTAATATGTATTTCAAGAAATATGAGTCATGATTTAATTTATTTGTTTAACTTTATTTATCTAAATGATTACGTACAACATAACTGTATGGATAATACTTAAGAATGTTTCTCATTTTTGCTAAATAAGTATCTTATTATGAAATTAAAATTCTTCTATAAAATCATGACCTTATAAATCCTATCATCACTTTTCTCTTTATAAATCTATCTTCACTGCCAAATTTTTTTTTCTTACGACATAACCTTAGTTCTCTCATCTGTATAGTAAAGGAGTAAAACAAGATTTCTTTTTTCACTAATTCAATATTTATTTTATTTGACTAACCTCTACCTGAACAGCTTCTCCATGATGCTCTAATTTGTCATTATTTCAATGCTTTTCTTACAGAGAATTATGTTATTTCATGCTTATCTCATGACCTGACTTTCATTTTTCATATTTCTCTTAAATACGGAAAGTCTTTCCTAATCAGATTGGCAGCAGTGATGCACAGGGCCAAGCTATGTCCCAATTCCTGAGTCTTTCCTGGTGTTCTATGTAGGTCTTTACCTCTCTATAACACTAAAGCTAGAAAACCTTCAAAGACTGTACATTTTAGTTCAGTAGCTTAGTTCCCATCCATGATTTTATCTTGTCCCTTGATGATGGTCGGTAGCTATTTCATTGAATGAAACCAATCTTAAACACAGCAGATTAAGCAAAACATAGTGTATGTGGTTCTTTCAACATGTCCCATCAACTTTCACCTCCAATCTTTAGTTCACATTGCAACTTTATATGTCCTTTCTTAAGTTTACATACAACGTTCACACTCAGTATGCAAATACTTGTTTTGTTGATTTCAGTTTTAATTACTTGCTTACTAACTTTAAATGCATTTTTATTCCTAATCTTTAATTTGTACAGCTCCCACCTATTGATTTTAACCTCAAAGATCCTATAGTCTACTTTACTTTGAAAATGTTCAACACTTTTCTATCTCATTAAAAATAAATCCAGCTGAGGCTTCTTGTTTTCTCTTTACACAATACGACGTAGAGTATCAATATAATTCCACATGTGTTTAATATAAATATTTTGAAATCAAAGATCAAGCTAATTGCAGTGTTTTAAATCCTCTGTTATTCTACTTGAGATTCACCTTATTAGAAACTTTGCATTATTAATTGTCTTTCTTTCTCTGGCTTTTTAAACCTCTTTTCTCCTGGAACTTCCCCCACTGGCATTTAAACATGCTTCAATATCTTTAATCTTTGAAAATCTTACTTAAACCAAAATATTCTTCTACCTACTGCCATGGATCTCCTATTCTTCAGAGTCCTACATTTTTTTCTTTTTTGACACTTACTGGCTCCATTTAGCTTTCTCCAAATCCTTCCTTAATCCACTTCTATGTGACTTCTAAATATTTCACTCCACTAAATTAGCTTTTGCTAATAAGGAGCTTTCTCTCACCAAGTCCAAAGAATATTATTCAGTTCTCACTGTATACATTTTTTTTTGGCCAATCACTACAAGTGAGCATTCATTCACTAAACATTTTCTTGCCTTGATTTCTGCAGCACCACAATTTCCATATTTTCTTCCTTAATCTTTGTTCACTTTTCTGTGTGTCTCATCTGCAAGCTGTTTTCTCTGCCAGCCACTGAAATTCAAAATTGCACTAAGTTTGATCCTAGGATTCTTCTGGGGTCTTCTTTCCTCATCTATCCACTACTTTGTCTTGTATATCCAAGAGAACTCCAGAATCTATATTTTTAGCTTTTACCTTTCCCCTGTACTCCAGACTTAGATATCTAACTTCACATGACAGACCTATTTAGATGTTTTTTAGGTACCTCCAACCTACTAGGTATAACCTTTTCCCCAACCTTGTTTTGATATTATTTTTTTCTTTCTCAGTTTAAACCAGAAACCAGTAAGTCTTTCAATCTAACTCTCTTCTTACTTCCTATAGTTTAATAATGACCAAGCCTTAGCCATAACACACACACACACACACACACACACACACACACACACACCTTGAAGTCTTAGTTTTCTCCTTATTTCCAACACCACTTACATAGTGCAAGTACTGTTTCCCACCTAGATTGCTGCTGTGTGTTCCTAAGAGCTGTGCTGGGGGCATCATAGCCATCTGTATTTGTTAATTGGTCTTACCCAAAGGAAAAATAAACTTTTAGTGCCTTCATGACAGGAGGTAGTTTTATAACTTAAAGTGCCCACATAAATTAAACTCTTTTCTTCCCAGAGAGACTGGATATTAGAGGTGCTTCTCTTCTTTGATGATTATATTCCAAGGATGGCTCCTGGGTCTTAAACTGTAAAGCTGATGGAGAGGCTTTTAAAGATTTGCATCTGAAAGATGCAAAAGAAGAATTTACAATTACATATTTTCTAAAGTGAATAATTTAAGAAAAAGGAGAGAAGGGACCTCAGTGATTAGACCATCTGGTTTCTGGAAAGGCCAGGGTAAAAGTGAAGTCAGGGGCCTGGACACAGGAAGAAGCTCATCTAAAGTTGAGAAAGCTGAGGGAAACAGGCCATCTTGGTCACCCTTTATCTATTTCTCTGTCATCTTCTAGTACCATGTTCCTTGACTCTATGTGCCCCAGCCAAAGCATACTTCCTTCAGTATGCCAACCCATCAAATTCATGTCCAAGATGGCATCTCTTAACTGCTTTTCCCCCTGTCTAGAAAGTTCTTCACCTCTCATTATGTAGTTGACATGGACTCAGGCTTTAGATGTCAGTTCATGATCCTTCTTCAGGGCATTCTTTCCTTTTTTTCTGTCTTTTTAACTTTTTTTCCTACTTTTCTGGAGATTTCCTTACTTTGTTTTCTAAAATTTCACTTGAAGTTTTCATTTTTTTTTAAGATTTTATTTATTTATTTGACAGAAAGAGACACAGCGAGAGAGGGAACACAAGCAGGGAGGAGTGGGAGAGGGAGAAGCAGGCTTCCCGCAGAGCAGGGAGCCCGGTGCGGGGCTCGATCCCAGGATACAGGGGTCATGACCTGAGCTGAAGGCAGACACTTAACGACTGAGCCACCCATGCACCCGAGGCTTTCATTTTTGATACAAGATTTTTAATATATATTTGTTCCCTGAATGTGTTTTCTTTCAACAGAGCCTATTTATGTATTTATTATTTATTTATTCATTTTCATTTATGCAGTATCTTTTACCTCTCTGAAAACATTTATGCCATTTTGTTTTTTTCTTTATATTTCATGTTAGAGGCTTCCTTCAAATATCTTTGGTGTTTGATGATATATAGCAGACTCTAAAAGGCTCACTGGAAACCCTGGGTGCTTGCCCAAAGCTGAAAAACTGTGAGCTTTGCCATAGCATGATATGTTGGGTCATTTTGTTGGGAATCCATGATATGTGTCTTTACATAGAATCAATGTAGTGTGATGATTAAGAATATGAATTCAGTAGCTAATCTGCTCATGTTTGATTCTTGGTTTTGCCCTAAGTAGCCACAGGAATTTGGGCAAATTATTAACCTCTCTGTGTTTTGGTTTCCTCATCGTCGGATGGCTGGAAAGATACGTATCACCTAATAGAAATCTTGTAAAATTAAAATGATTTAATATTTATAAATAATTTAGAATAATGTCTCACACATGTTGAACTTTATCTGTGTTAACTGCTCATCATTATCTCTCTGGTGAAGTTCAGTTTTGCTTGAAAAAAACTTCCATTATCTCTACTGGAGGAATTCTAAGGAGCCGGACAGAAACAGGGCTGGGTTGTAGACTCTGCCTTATTTCTTCTGGTTTCAATATGGCCTCCCCTGGCTCTCCTGTGTCCAGTGTGCTCTTGTTTCATCTTTAGAGAATAAAATCCTCTAGTCCTCTGGGTGGGACGGAGCAGTTATTATGCTGCTCAGAGAAAGAAAGGGGATCAAGGATCTAACTTTTTCAAAGACATTCTTTCAATAATTTTTACTTTTGTTAGATCTTTGATCATTCTGGCTTTGAGAGGGATATAAAGATGCCAATCTCTGAAAGTTTTGTGGGCAGGAAAGGGTTCTAAAGGTTACTTAACTCTAAGGAAGTTACAATTCACCTATCTTCTTTCCAGCTTCCAAAATTTTGTTTCTGTTGTACATTGTCCCATTCTTTTTCACCTTGTGGTTTCATACCATGGGAGAGAACATGTACTCAAAGATTGTATTCAACTTGCCATCTCTGCCACAGTGCTTGGTCTTTTTTTTTTTTAAGAAAATTAACATATAAGCATTTGGTGGTATGCCCTCTTTTTAAAAAATAATTGGAATTATAAAAATATCTCACTATTGTATAGTGTGCTTACACATAGTATCTTATTTGATCCTCACAAAAAACACTGAGAAGTTGGCAAAGTTATTTGACTATTATGAAAACTGAAATTCAAAGATATTAAGGGGCTTGCATAAGAACAACTTGCATAGATTCCATTAATAAGAGATACACAACGAATGATCATTACTTCTGACTCAGCCCACATTATTCAGAATCTATATATTACTTAAGTGATAAGTAACTAATTATTTCTGAATGGTCAGGTTTATTGAGAAAAAAGAATCCTAAGCTTCATATTCAGCCTATGAGTTTGTTCAGATACTTTGTTCAAATACTTTGTAAGTTGTCTTAGCTTCTTTAAATTTGAGGGTTTCAGTGAAATTCATGTTGTGCAGACCTTTTGTTTTTAAACCTGATGCACCAGATTCTCTTCACTACTAACTATAATAGAAGTAATAAGATTGCCCGAAGATGCTAAAGATTAGTCCACCTTTTCAACTTTCTGTAGAAATGGGTAAGAATTGAATGGCATCTCCCCACTAACACACACACACAGAGCCCACAGAGGCAGTGATGATTTTTAAAAATATCTCTTTATAGCCATAAATGGGAGGTGCAAAGAAGTGACTCTGCTAAATTGGAAATTGAGGTCGAAGAATGACAACAAATCAAGCAAAAAGCCACATAGAATATCTGTGACCATCAGATAATTTTTCTAAATTGAAATATTTCTTATTCGGGTTTTTTATTTTTATTAAGATAAACAAAACAATTTGGGTGACTTTTCTATCTAAACCTATTCTACAGTTTTAAGAATAATAGAAATATTTATATCTTCTGCAGGTAGAAAGATGAGTGAAACTGTACAAAAATCATAGACAATAGATTTCTGAAAATTGGAAGTAAATCAGTAGGAGATACTTGTGTAGCAATGGAAGGTTGGAAATAATTAGTGTCAAAATGAATATCAATAGTAATTCTAGGAAGTACTCACAGAAATAAAATATCAGTGCAGGAAAGCAGTCAAAGAATTTTGTATGAAAATACATTTTGCAAAATCCTTATTTCATCAATTAAAGATCATAGATTAGATATCTCAAATGTAAAATAATTCTACATTCACATCAATTTAAAATGAAACTATATATATCTGCAAAGGATAGATTAGGATTAGTTTTTAATTTCTTGGTTTTCAGTTGTTAAAAAATTTGATCTGTTTACACAGCAACATATTTAGGGATATGTCATACCGTTAAAAATGTAATTCTCTTTTTTAAAAAATCTTGTGATACATAGTCTTTAAATTAAAAAATACTACTTCTAATATAATTTTTTATAGTATATAATATTGTGAAATTCTAATATATAATAAGTTATAAAAAGAGAAAGACATAATTATGTATCATTTTATAAATATATAGACATATTTAAATGATTAGTGCCATTGTAAATATTCTGTTCCCCCCTCTTTGAGACAAAAATACTAGTGTTCAAGTTTTATTTAAATTATCTTTTATCAATGAATGGAATGTGTTATCAGAAATTGGAAATCATGTAACTAAAGCAATAAAACATCAATTGTTAATGTTCTCATAACTGAAACAAAAGAGAGAATTTAGGCAATTTATGGCCAATACAAGTAAAAATAACTTTTTATGCTCTTTCTTATCTCTCTGCTTGGTTTTGGCCTTGGAGAGTATGCTTATATTATGATATTACACTATCCCTCTCCTTTAAAGAGTTACCTTTTAAATTGCCAACTGATGAGAGTGCAGTTTTGAAGCCATACATTTTTAGAATTATTATTTATGGGATTGTGTATCTATCTATTATCAGCCACAGATTTACTAAATCAAAAACTGTCCAATTTAATTTTTTTTAATATAAAAGCTCCTTAATCTGCAGATGAGCTTTAATTTTGATTTTATTTTGTATTTAGGTCTCTCTCAATGCAAAGTCTTAGGAGATAAGTTCTTTACCTTTGAAAGGAAGTGAATTTGTTCTGCCTATCCTTGTATGTTACTGATTTGGAGAGTCAAATGAGTCTATGCAAAATCTCACTATTGGTCTTACTATTCCAATAAGGATTTCATCATAACCTTAAATATTCCTTTCATTTTTCTTTCCTATTTCCAACATATGCTTATTTTACTTTAAAATAATTGAAATGCCACCACAGCTTCTCACATCTGTAGTCCTATCAATCTTATTCTAGATGTTCTAGCTGCTATCTTTTAAACTTTGAGCTGCTGGCCTTTTAACATGCTTTAGTGTTTCACTGGAGAGCAAAGGTTTGCATTTGAACCCTCCTTAGCCTTAATGCTATACTTGTTTTTAGAAAGCACTCATTGTACATTTAGGTCCCCCTACCCCCAGTAAATGTAAGGTTTTTCTTCTATCATCATTGAAATAGTGTTTGAATTTTTCTAAATATTATTGTGCACCTTCCTTTTAGTGGAAGGAGTGGTAATATCTCATTTATGACCTGGCACATGTAGGACCTAAATATGTGCTTAAACTGTAAAAAGATTGCATATCTATTTATTTGAAAACAGTTTTAACTTTTTATGCCAGTGAAGCCAATATAGTGAATATTCTCTTTGTGTTTATAGCTTCAGTATTATTTTTTGTATTTGTATAAGGATATAACTAGGGTAAGCGTTTACAGATGAGCTTTTCATAAGCAGATGCTAACCTTGTCCATGGTTACGTTTTTACCAGTGCCTTCTGAACAAAACCCATTTCTTTCCTTCACTAACAAAATCCTAGTGAAGCCTTATTGAGAATTTTCAGGTGGACATAAAAACTATTCAATTTTATTGGTCCAGGAATATTTAGTTAGTAGATCTGAATGATAGATTTCCTGTTGTCCTGAGTTGGGCTAAAAGATGTTCTGTGGTGTCCAGATTGTGTCCCATTGGAAATTTTTATTTGTTACAAATTGCTTTTTTTGTTCAACCTACATCTTTGTGTACACTTGGAGGATAATGTGACATCGGTCTTATAGTCAATCATACTGGGAAAAACAAAAACAAACAAACAAACAAAAACTCAAAGTTTTGCAGTGTCAGTTGGTGTCCAGTGTCTGTGTCTTCCAAATTTGATTTTATAGTTATGGTGAAAGATACAATTATATACATGAGATACTCATGTGAGATATAAGCACAAAAGTTCCTCCTATTAATCTTGTTATTTTTAATTATTGCTTTCTATGATTTACTAGCTATGCATTTTTGAACTTTAGGTTATTTTTTATATGTTTGTTAAATAACTCAGCGTTATACCTGGAAATATGAGATAAGGAATTGCTACAAGAAACTTTTTTATACAGATTTTAATTTCTTTGTCTAGATATTACTATTATTAATAAGACAATTATAAGGTAGTATGAGTCAATGAAATACAGTCAATTCCAACTAAATATTGTAGGATCACATGGAAACTAAGGAATATCTTTCTTACTTATTTTATTTTTTCCTAGAAATCAAAAATATCTACGTATGACAAAATGTGGGCCTTTATGAGTAGCAGGAGGCAGTCAGTACTCGTCAAAAGTAATGAAGAAGGAATCCAGAGAGTCCTCACCTCTGATTATGCTTTCCTAATGGAGTCAACAACCATTGAGTTTGTTACACAGCGGAATTGTAACCTGACACAGATTGGCGGCCTTATAGACTCCAAAGGTTATGGCGTTGGCACCCCCATGGGTAGGTTTTATGTCAGTCACTGGTTCTTTGTTCATTAATCTTAGTTGCTGTGAGAAGGAAAAAAAACAGTGCCTCCATATGCCATTAGGAATTCTGTTTTTAACAAATCTATCCTGTTATGTTCTGTTACTGTATAAAATCAAGAAGCAATTTGGACATCTGCTTCTAAATAGGTAAGTAACAAAGGAAAAATTGATTTCTACCAAAAGGGTCAGTAGACATTTCTACTGTATCAGTGTTGAAAAAAACCCACAACATCAATGTAAAAGACCCTCTCAGTTCTACATTTAAAAAATATTTTATGAATAAAAGTTTTTGTATTTTATTTTTTCAGATTTGTGGTTTATGAGTATAGTATTTGAGTTATTATAGTATAGTATTGAGTATAGTATTAGAAAGTTAATTAAAAGAATGAGCCACAAGTGGTTCATTGGTTTCTGTGGATATTTGTTTTACTGTTCTATTTAGAGATGGTATTTGTTTTATTTAAGAGAAATTGCAGACTATTTACCAGTAACATATCTAGCCTATGTGACACTGGGATTAATTATTTTTGACAACCTTTTTCTTTCATATGACAAAATTATTTTCAATAATAATCATGAAATAAAGGATAAAAAAAAGAAATGGGGCACCTGGGTGGGTCAAATGGTTGAGCGTCTGCCTCCGGCTCAGGTCATGATCCTAGGATCCTGGGATGGAGCCCCACATCGGGCTCTCTGCTTGGCAGGGAGCCTACTTCTCCTTCTCCCTCTGCTGTTCCCCCTGCTTGTGCTCTCTCTCTCTGTCAAATAAATAAATAAAATCTTAAAAAGAAGTGAAAAGAAAAAGGATAACAATTGTCAGAAGAGACAATGAAAATTTTGATTTATTGAAATTAATATATGTGTATAATATATATGAATATGTCTATATATTCATATGACAAGTGCGATCATACATAACATTACAGTACATGTGTACATGTGGTGGGCATAATAATGGCTCCCCCAAAATGTCTTAATCCATTCAGGCACCTATAACAAAATACCAGAGATGGGGTGGCACATAAACAGCAGAAATTTATTTTTCACAGTTTGTAAACTGGAAGTCCATGATCTAAGAGCCAGCTGACCCCTTGTCTGGTGAGACCTGCTTCTTGTTTAATAGATGGCTTGTCTTCTCACTGTGTCATCACATGGCAGGATGGTCAGGGATCTCTCTGGAGTCCCTTTTATAAAAGTGCTAATCTCCTTCATTAGGGCACCATCCACTGACTAATTGGGCCCCACCTCCAAATACCATCATATTGAAGATTAGGTGTCAGTATAGGAATTTGGGCTGTCACAAACATTCAGACCATGGTGTTGGGGAGTTGAGAGGAGAAAGAGACTGAGAGAGATTTGAAAATGCTACCAGCTGAACTGTACATGGGAGAAAAGAGCCACAAGCCAAGGAAAGCCGATGACTTTTAGGAGTTAGTTTAGAATGCAAGGAAACAAATTCTTTCCTAGAGGTTGAAGAAGGAATGCAGCCTTGCAGACATATCACTTTTAGAACTTCTGACCTTCAAAGTTATTAGATAATTCATTTGTGTCGTTTGAAGCCACTAAATTTGTGGTGATTTTTTTTTTTTTAGATTTTATTTCTTTATTAGAGAGAGAGAAAAAGAGAGCAAGAGTAGGAGGAGGGGCAGGGAGCCGGTGTGGGGCTCAATCCCATGACCCCAGGATCATGATCTGAGCCAAAGGCAGGTGCTTAACTGACTGAGCCACCCAGGTGCCCTGTGATGATTTGTTAGAGCAGAAAGAGGAAACTAATACTATATAAAAGGAAAAAAAATAACACATTATCATGTTTTAATTACATCAATGTATTTTTTAAAATAAAGGGGAAAATAGTTATTCACTGGCCCATCACAGTAATAAATAATATAATTTTTCTGAGGCTTAACTTCTGCAAATTTGTTGACAGGTCAAAACTGATCTTCATGTATTCATATTCAATAAATAGCATAGCTATATTTGTCAATTTATCTTTACTCATAAATTTGATTAACTTTAATTTAGGAAAATTTCTTTCAAATGAACATATATACAATAGTTAGAAAGTTGGGCAGAGATTTATGAAAATCCAATTTCATAAACAATTCCAGAAATTACAATACTATAAATGTCTTTGTTTCTTTGAGATCATTTCTAGCATCTTTCAAATGTCTGGGAAGTCCAAAACTTTTCCACCATAATGACTTCACCAAAAAATTTCTACATTAAATTCTACTATATTTGGTAAAGTTTGCTCAAATTTATCATGTAGTTCAAAATAGCTTGGACTGGCTTTGAGAGAATTTTGAGACACTAGCTCTTATAACACGACATATTGCTATATATATACTTTAAAGATTTTATTTATTAATTTGAGAGGGAGAGACAGAGAGAGCACAAGCAAAGGGAGAGGCAGAGAGAGAGAGAGAGAGAGAGCTGGGAGCCCAACATGGGGCTTGATCCCAGGACCTGGAGATCATGACCTGAGCCAAAGGCAGACGCTTAACCATCTGAACCACTCAGGCGCCACAACATCTTGCTATATTTATATAACAGACCCAAATAATGATTCCACAGTCACTGTAGAAGTGAAAACAAGCAAACAAAAAACCCCACAAAACCTTGGATTCTTATTCTCCAGTTATGCAAGTGTAGCTGAGATCACATGTGTTGGGCAGTGGTGGGGGTAAACTATATAATGGAAATTCTCCAAATTATTTTCCAAGTAGAATACAATGTTTATTAAAGAATAAGAAATGAAATGTATGTTAATTCAAAGCTTAATTAAAGTTGGGTTATTAAAACTCAGTGGTAATAATTTAGAACTTAGATGCACAGAAGATATTTTTGAGGTTATTTTTGACATGTTTGACTTGCTAGTGTGTGGTAATAGTTGATGTTATTGTTGTTTTTAAATTCTGCACACAAAATGAACCTGTTTATTGCCTGAACCAGGGAGAAACCTCCTAAACAAAGCCTTATTGGCATAATGTATATATTAATTCAGAAGTTTTATAATTAACTCTAATATTTGATAAATATTTATTAATGATTGAGTGTTCATAATTACTACTTGAAGAGCAAAGGTTTTTGTTGATGGAGTGCTCAAACTGTGGCACGCCATGGTTAGGTCTGGTATGACCTAACCCTCAGTAAGAATTACATAATGAACTCAAACACTTCATGAGTTCATGTACCTTTATTTGGAATTTGTGATGAGTGATTTCTTTGTCATTTTTTCAAGTATACTTTACTCATCTATGAATTGGAGTATAAGCAAATTTATATTTTAGACAATAGTCTGATAATGTGCTATTAGAAAGTATCATCATGTACAACAACCTTGCAGTTCCCTAGAGCGTATTATGCTAAGTGAAGTATGTCAGACAGAGAAAGACAAATACTGTGTGATTTCACTTGTATATGGAATCTAAAAAACAAAATGAAGAAGGAAAACAAAATGGAAACAGACTCAGATACAGGAAACAAACTGTTGCTTCCCACAGGGGAGAGGGACAGAAAGGCAGGTGGGATAGGTGAAGGGAATTAAGAAATACTAACTTCCAGTAATAAAATAAATGTCATGAAGATGTAATGTGCAGCATAGGGAATCTGGTCAGTAGTTGTAATAGATTTGTATGGTGACGGATGGTAACTAGACTTTACATGGAGATCATTTAATGTATAAAAATATTGAATCACTATGATGTACACCTAAAGCTAATAGGATATTGTATGTAAATTATACTTCAATTAAAAAAAGAAACTGTCATATGTAGTATTCACGATGATATTCTAGATTTAGCCTTGTCATTTATTGTAATCTTGGACAAGTCACATGAAAGTTATGACTTCTAGATTTCTTTTTTTTTAATTAGTAAAATTAAAAGGTTATAGGAAAACCTAAGGTCTCTTTGATTTAAACTTAAAACAATTTTTCTAATAATGTTCTTGACAAATTCTGAGAGTTTGTTCTAAATTGGGTTAAGAACTACATGGAGAAATATGGTTGGCTAGTGTCTTAGAACAAATTTTAAAAATCTAGCAAACTCGGCACTAAGGGTGGGAACAGTGACTTGTTAGGCTCCCATTGCCTTATAGTTTCATCTGTAAAGAGCTGGGACAAATAAATACATTTCTCAGTGTTGTCTCGGAAAGGAGTGAGATTCTCATGTCTTTACCATCTTTTGCTGCTTTACATTATCTGGATGAGGGCGTAGATCTTTGTTTCTTTGTTGTTGTAAGCCTACACAACAGCACCTGCATTCTTTTTTTTTTTTTTTTTTAAAGATTTTATTTATTTATTCGAGAGAGAGAGAATGAGAGATAGAGAGCACAAGAGAGAAGAGGGTCAGAGAGAGAAGCAGACTCCATGCTGAGCAGGGAGCCCGATGTGGGACTCGATCCTGGGACTCCAGGATCATGACCTGAGCCGAAGGCAGTCGCTTAACCAACTGAGCCACCCAGGCGCCCCAGCACCTGCATTCTGTGAACCCTCTAGGATTTGTTGAGCACATGAATTGTACATCTGAAAATATGATGGCGCAGTAAGATTTATAAACAGAGAAAACACATAACTTTTAGAGCTAATAATAAATATGGCATTTTACATTATTAAATATGATGACCTCATTAAACAAGCTTGAGTAATCCAGGGTAATGAGAAGTAAGATTTGAGAAGATGTGTGAGAACTTTGCAGTATAGCACAGGTATTTTATTTTATTATTATTTTTCTGTTACAAATTTCTATTTAAATTCTAGTTAGTTAACATATAGTGTAGTATTGGTTTCAGGAATTAGTGAATCATCACTTACATATAACATCCAGTGCTCATCACAAGTGCCTTCCTTATTGACCATCACCCATCTAGCCCATCCCCCACCCACCTCCTCTCCATCAACCCTCAGCTTGTTTTCTATAGTTCAGAGTCTCTAATGGTTTGTCTCCCTCTCTTTTTTTTTGTCCCCCTTTCCCTATGTTCATCTGTTTTGTTTTGTAAATTCTACATATGAGTGAAATCATACATTTCTTTCTCTGACTTATTTTGCTTAATATGTTATACTCTAGTTCCATCTACATCATTGCAAATGGCAAAATGTCATTCTTTTTGATGGCTGTGTAATTTTCCATTATACACACACACACCATTTCTTCTTTATCCATTCATCAATCGATCAGTGTTTGGACTTTTTCCGTAATTTGGCTATTGTTGATAATGCTGCTAAAAACACCGGGGTGCATGTGTCCCTTCAAATCAGTATTTTTATATTCTTTGTGTAAATACCTAGTAATTCAATTGATGGATCACATAGGGTAGTTCTATTTTTAACTTTTTGAAGAACCTCCATACTCTTCTCCACACTGGCTGCACAAGTTTGCATTCCCACCAACAGTGTAAGAGGGTTCCCCTTTCTCTGCATCTTGTTAATACCTGTTGTTTCTTGTGTTGCTGATTTTGCCATTCTGACAGGTTTGAGGTGATATCTCATTGTAGCTTTTTCTTTTTTTAAGATTTTATTTATTTATTTGACAGAGAGAGACACAGCGAGAGAGGGAACACAGCAGGGGGAGTTGGAGAGGGAGAAGCAGGCTTCCCACCAAGCAGGGAGCCCAGTGTGGGGCTCAATCCCAGGACCCTGGGATCATGACCTGAGCCGAAGGCAGACACTTAAAAACTGAGCCACCCTGGCATCCCCTCACTGTAGTTTTGATTTGTGTTTCCCTAATGATGAGTGATGTTGAACATCTTTTCATTTGTCTGTTAGTCATTTGTATGTCTTCTTTGGAAAAATGTCTATTCACGTCTTCTGTCCATTTCTTAGTGGGATTATTTGGTTGTTGAGTTTGATAAATTCTTTATAGATTTTTGGATACTAACCCTTTATCAGATATGTCATTTGGAAATATTTTCTCCCATTATGTAGGTTGCCTTTTAGTTTTGTTGAATGTTTCCTTCACTGTGCAGAGTCTTTAGCACAGGTGTTTTAATGATAGTCACATAATAACACTCATGATTTCAAAATTTCTTAATAATTTTTATTTCTACTTAATAGAAAACCTTAAACTTGAGGTATTTTGTTTGTTCACTTGTTTGTTTTGTAAATACAATGTACTAGTGTACCAGAAATGTCCCTATCATACTCTCACTTTGAGGAAGTGCTTACTAAAAATAAATCAAAATAGTATTTTATACAAATCTCAAAAACCCACTGGGTTATTTCAGGTTTGAAAACTAAAAAAGAAAGATAATAGTTGAATCAGTTCTAAGGAAGCACTCTGTTATAGTTTATTGAAACATACTAAAAGAAAATTTCAATCCCTCCCTACCCCTGACACTCTACTAAAAGGAAGAGACTTATTAATAAAATATAAACAATTCAAAATATTAATAGATATATACGCTATATTTTTAATGTAACTTTTTAAATTGTGGAAAATACCAGACATAGCACTTAGAATTTCTATTTCCTCTAATTTTGAGCTTATCTTCTAGATAAGATGAAAGAACAAAACAAGTTAAACTGTAAGCCTTAGGATGTAGATTTTTTTTTTTCTTTTATCTGCTCAACTTAGCTGATTAGATCAACTCTTGTCCTGAAGAAAACTGAATTATTGTGGAAAGTATTCATTGATATTGGCAAGGGCAATGCATGAGATATCATGTATTATATATCTAAGTGGAATCATTTTTTTGTAGTGTATAGATTAGTGGGGTATGATAGTATATGAATGTTTTCATTGAAGTAATTGTTTTAATTAGGCACATGATAAATTTCTAACTTTTATAAGGACATTCTTGGAGTTTGATTGTAAAATTATCAGTATATAGGAATAAAAAAATCTGAAAAATACTATGATATAGCAAAATGATAGACCAAGAGGAATATTTTAGCATATTCTTCTTTATTTTCACTGCCAAATATTAATTTAAATTTATTAAATTCTCATTATCACTAAAGGTTATTTAATGCATGTAGCATATATTTTATTTTTAGCCTAATTCTTTTTTTTTTTAAAGATTTTATTTATTTATTTGAGAGACAGAGAGAATGAGAGAGAAAGCACATGAGATGGGGGGAGGGTCAGAGGGAGAAGCAGACTCCCTGCTCAGCAGGGAGCCCAATGCGGGACTCGATCCAGGGACTCCAGGATCATGACCTGAGCCGAAGGCAGTCGCTTAACCAACTGAGCCACCCAGGCGCCCTTTAGCCTAATTCTGAATGAGATAAATTTGAAAACAGTAATGTAAAGGAATAATATTTAAATCACTCACCTTCAGGTATTGCAATATACATTTTGTTTTTCTTATTCAGATAACTTTTCTTCACTTTGACATGATAACGTTAAGTTCTTTAGCAAATTATATTTTATTCATTCATAACATGGCATAAAATTAAAATAATTTTGAGACTCAGTACGTTATGAGTGAGTCTTAACTCTCTTATATAACTTCATCAGAGAAGTATAATCTTGAAAGAGGCATCTCATACTTCACTCCCTTAAATGCTTTACTTCTGATAAAAAGATTCCAGGCAGTAATTTGTGATTTGCTCTGCCATTACCTCTACCAGAAGTATGGCTTCATGAATTATTTATATTTACTTAGTCATTAATAAACACAAGGGCATGTAACTCTAGTACTTGAAAGAGATTCTGACTTCCCATAAACTTTCAACCAATATCATAATCTGCATTGTTCAACTAGCTAATTAGCATTTGCCTTTTATGTCATTGTTGTTCAAGCATATTGAAGATTATTTTAATACGTCATATTTACTTAGTTTCAAAATTTTGTTTAAACATAAACCCCCAAAAATGCATTCAGGTGTGAAAAAAATGTTGTTTGAGGCTCTTGTTCTTTTTGCAGCAAGAGTTAATGAGATAAATATATTCACAGCAGAGCAATATGGACTCAAGTTCTGGAAATTCAGATCAGTACCAGAAATTCCCCAGGATTTGGAGTTTATATTCTGCAGGAGCCATAATCCATAGTGAAAATTTCATCTTTACTAATACTGTAAATGTGATTAAAGAGAGGAACTCCCTTTGCTTTTATTGTTGTTCAGATTGTCAGATATTGTCATAGAGGCACATGTGGTTAAATGCAAGAGGTTGAAACGGAAAATACTTTGTCTCTTTTGGAGTGGGAAATCAGAAATATTTCAAAAATTATATATATTTTCCTTTACCCCCCAAAAGCCCATGTAGTCTCTTGTTAGCCTGCTAGGCCTCCTCCGGTGTGACTCATCTAGAGGCCTGCCATCACCATTCATCATTCTGAGTATGATGAGAACTGCCCAAGTGTGTTGTGAAATCGCTGAATGACTCCAATATAAGCTATTTAATTAGGGAAGCTCTGTTTACACAAAAATAACTTTAGTGGAGCAATCAACAATGATGTGAAGGTAAATGCTAAATAAGCATAAGCTGGTTTAATTAAGCCTGGGGTGACATTATATCCCTTTCAGTTTTCCTGACGGCAGCAATGTTATTTCAACGTGATATTTACTGTAATGGTAGATTTTTGAAGTTGTAGGTGTTCTTACTCTTAAGTTAATTGAACTTTCTATTTCATTCAAAAGAATTTGAAAAAAGAACAAAAAAAAAGAAACAACAACTCTAGATGGGGTAAAGCATAAAAACAAATCACCACAGTTTTCATTAGGGAGTATTTAACATGTGTGAGCAATTGCAGTCTCTTGCCTTTTAATTCACCATAGGTGATAATCTATTTATCCGAAAAGGGAGCATTTCTCCTTAATGGCATTTTCTACTGCATTACCTCCCTTCTTACTGCCCACACTAAAAGCCTTCTTGGTTTCTCTCTTTCGAATGTTGAGTGCACATTGCATTTCAAGGACTAGGCAGACTCAGCGGTCCATGAGCTGGTAGGAAAGCAGCTGTCTAGAAAAAATCATTATGGCCAGCTGGCATTATTTTGCTTTGCTATGTTCAATTTGGTAGAAATATTGTGAAGTGACTGAAGGGTCTCATTAAAACTATTTCTATTTTTAACGAGTTAGTGGCATGCTTCATTCATTAGTCCCTCATGACTTTACTAACACATATGAAATATGTGTCAGCTGAGAAGAGGGGGATGGAGGGATTGTGTTCATATCTGTGCATATTGTTGATGCTAAAATTTTCTATAATATCATTTGTTCCCATTTTATTTTTTGGGTTAAATCAATAGTAAGTTTCATGCAGTCAGTAAATAATTATTTCTGCAAACAAAATGCAAATTAACTTAGCCATATAATCATACGACCTACATGAAGGTATACATGAAGAATATAAAGCAGAAATATAAAAATGAAGTAGAGATTCATGTAAAGTGGATATATTTATAGTGATTTTTAATACTAAGGTTAGATTTAAAGATAATTTTTTTAAAGATTCATTTATCTATTTTTGAGAGAGAGGGAGAGAGTGTAGGGAGGGGCAGAGGGAGAGAATATTTAGGCAGACTGCCTGCTGAACAGACAGCCCAATGCAGGACTCGATCCCACGACCCATGAGATCATGACCTGAGCCAAAACCTAGAGTCAAGTGCTTAACCGATTGAGCTACCCAGGCACCCATAAAGATAACTTTATCACACACAAAATTATTATATACATTTTATTTCTGTCATATTTACTCATTTAATTATAAATGTTAGGATATATTATTTCATAATAGGATTTTAATGTTACCTTTATATATTTTATGTTAATGAATACAAAATAACAGTAGTCCTATTAATGATTCTCAGGTAGTGTTTATCTCCGTATAATGATTAGCCTAAAGTAAAACATGTTGCAATAGGTTATATCATTGACCCTTTTATGGTAGAAGTAGACCACCTTGACATGTGAACAATGTGAAATTTCTTTCTTCACTTCTCTATTCTAATTATAAATGAATGAGATCTCACTGCTTCTTTATTTCTTGTTCTTTGATGAAGCGAGAGATATAGAATTGGTACTAGGGGAGGCATGTTGTTTGTTTAAGGCAGATGCCAGTGTTTATAAAAATAGAAATCAGTATGAGAAGTGTGTTTTTTCCCTGTTTTGCTCACCATCCATTTCTAGAATTCCCAATTCGTCATATAATAAGTACTGTAATATTCATCATTATAGATGCATAAAATTGCTGGCCTTCAGTTCTTCAGCTTTACTGAAATGAATGAATACATTTGTCTTCATTAGTTGAACATAATGCACAAAAATTGATGCAAATTATTCGTCTTTCTGCAGGTCAAACCTTCCATTAAAATGCAGTCTATTTTTTCATTTCATAAACAGCATAATTTTAATGTTGGTGAAGTGATTTTGCAAGGCTAAATCAAGATCTAATAATTTTCAGATCCTGAATTAAACAAAAAAAAGTCAAATTATACTTGTAGAAGTTGTATATTCCTGGCATATTGTTAAAGTCTAGTTTTCATGTCACTGAAAACAGATGAGAGTCTCAGTAAGCTATGCCTGCTCCACAGACATCATCAATAGACTCCGCATGCTAGAATCTAGGAAGTTTCTGGAGGGAATTTGATGATTTATAAGCACCAGTGTGAGCAGTCCTCATTAGTATTGTAAATGCTGACCAAATGATGCCCAAACAATGCATAAATGGATAATTTTCATGAAAACAGAGTTAGTTCTGATGATTTTATGTGCAAACATTAGATCATTTCATTCATTTAGTTAGTGTCTTATGCTGATTAGTCCAAGGCCATGGGTTTAAACTCTATTATAGATAGTTAACCAGATTGACTATGCCAGATTGTTATCCTTTGGTTAGTAGGACTAAGTAAGATCAATGATCACTCTTATTAGAAAAAAGAAAAAGTCAAGGCACAGAGTTGAAATGTGTAAATATTAAATTCCAAAGATGGTTGCCTTGCTTTTGCTGGCCCTCATGTGAAAGGCCTTTCTTAGCATGCTATATAGAATATGTGACCTTTGTAGTCAGATGACTTATGTGCCAAATCCTTGTTTCACCTGAGTGTTGCAGATGTCTTCGTTGAGGTTACTGAGCCTCTCTGAGTGAGACTCAGCATCCTTATCTGTAAATGGAGGAATCCTGTCTACACAATTGGGTTGTAATAAGGATTAAACATATTATGTTTATAGTATTTGCATCAGAAAACATGTACCACAAAGAATTACAAAGGATGTATCTGTGATTTTTAAGTTATTTGTATCTTACTTTTGTGACCTCTACTCTTTATATATTCAGACATATTAAATATATTGTAGATAAGGCAGATTGTTACTATGACCCATTCCTAACCAATTAGAAATATTTTTCAGGGTGCCTGGGTTGCTCAGTTGGTTAAGCATGCAATTCTCCGCTTCGAATCAGGTTGTGATCTCATGGGTCATGGGATTGAGGTAGGGTTTTATCATCACTTAATCAGTATACTGTAGTTAGCTAACCATCATTTTGAGGGAAGAAGATGATTGATAAAGATGAGGCCGTTCCAATTATAGAGCATTATATAAATAAGTAAAATGAAGTTTTTCCTTCTCCAAACATTTCCTGAGTCTTTAGTGAACTGAGTCTCAAGATGTTTTCAGAAAAGAGTATCTCTAAAGACATTTATTCTTCCTTAGTATTTGGTTAATCTATTAGAAATTTTACTACTCTTCAACCTGCTTGGCTCTGTAAAATAATGAACACAAAATATAGATATGAATCATCCCCTTTCTTAAGGAGACAAATGTGAGAAAACAAATTTAACACCAAATGGGGAAAATACAACATGGACAAGTGGTCTGTTATATAATGCAGATCCTCGGTGGGTAGATTTCAGTAAGGAGAAAGCAGTCAGGCCCAAACTGAAAACAGACTTGAGCTCTACCTTAAAGGATAGGTACTTACTGTCTTCAAATGTTATCCTCTCTCCCAATTTGGTGGTTCTTTTTTTTTTGTTAAGACAAATTTATTTATTTTAGAGAGAAAGAGAGAGAGAACACATGTGTGAGTGGGAAAAGGTACAAAGGGAGAGCATCTTCAAGCAGACTGCCTACTGAGAGCAAAGCCTGACCCAGGGCTCGATCCCACGACACATGAGATCATGACCTGAGCCAAAACAGATGCTTAACTGAATGAACCACCCAGGTGCCCTCCAGTTTTTGGGTTCTTGATGATTAACTACAATGATGACTTTATTTAAAATGGTGCAACTTTGGTAATTTGTTCATTAGAGTTTGATATTAGATTTGGAATGAAAACAGCAAAGTTAGGAAAGTATTCCTGACATTTCCATTCTTACTACTATTCAAATGATTACTGTGCAGATGAAAAATTGTAAAGAAGATAGCGTTTCTAGGATAAAACTATTTCTATTTTCATACTTAGTGTCAGAATTTCATGATTTAATACCCAGAGAAGACATGTGACTACAAATCTACTTCACCAGCTACTTTTAAATAATACATATGAAAGATGTCAGAACCAGTGAAAATAGTTTACTTTTTCATTATATGCTGATAATATTCATCCTTCTTATTCTTTTCACATGTTAGAGAATATTCAGAATATGAATAAAAGGCAACTGGCTAAAACTCATCCCATATAATTTGAATTTTTTATTGATACAGTTTGTGTGCCTCATATAAGCATCTCCTTTTTTTATCTTAAATACTGAATATTCTCCTGAGAGTTCTTCCAATATCCCTTCAAGTAGAGTAGATTTACATTGTTTTTCTGTGGAGGTCATAAAGACATTGCATTTTGAGGTCTACAGCAGAGGAAAAAAACACAACCTCTATCCAATTTAAGCCAGTTATTAATTTTGAATTTAAGTACTTAACTTTAAAATTTACTATATCCACACATTCTTGGGACATCCATTTGATATCTATATATGTACATCCACTTGATATCTATATATGTATTTGCTCTCTAAATCCATACAGTCTTTGCCTTACAGTTTTTTATTTCTCCTTTCTCATTTCTACTTTTAACAATGCATTTATTTTTGGTTCCATTCCATCATGACCTTGATATCTTGTACCTAGTTCTATCTTCTATATCTAGAAGAAATGAACTAAGTGGGTTTGGGATGCTTTCACTATCATTTTTCTTTCCCACATATACCTTCCTAAAACAGGAATGTGATAGAAAGAAAAAAAAAAGAAAGAAAAGTAGGCAAAAAGCAGCCAAAGAGAGTTATTTTTCCAACCCTTTTGTGTACTTACTCAGCAGACCTAGTTCCATCTGTTACAGGGTTCTATAATGTTGTGTTCTTTATTATAATTATCCTCATATTTGTAAAAAGTTATCCAATGTGCGTGGGTCTTATTGTTGTTATTGCAGTGAAAACTCTAGAAGGGCAGGGCTCATGTGACATTGTCTATTACTATATGCCTAGAATCTAACACCTGTGCTAAGTAATATTTGTGTGTGTCATATAGTAAAGAAAAAACAAACAATAACAGCAACAAAACACATAATTCAGACATGTTCCTTGCCCCCAGGGCATTCATATCATCATCTAGGAGAGAAAGAGATATGGAAAAACATTAGAATATGATGCACCAAATGCTGTTTTAGAATATCTGCAATGTGCTATGGCACCAAAGAAGAGGGATTCTGTATATATCCATGGTAGTCAATAAAAAGTGTGCAAATATAGGGAAGGATGAGTAGAAGTTTATCTGAATGAGATGAAGTTCAACCAGAAAATTGGAGGAAGTGTGAAAATGAGGCTCTCCAGACAATGGGAGGTACAACTAGTGTATATTGCTAGCAGGTCAGGTGTAAGGAGAAGAGGTAGAATCAGAGAAGAAGCCTGTGATAGTTTGAAGAAAGGGATTGCATGACACATTTAGGAATGGAGATTTTATTCTATAGCTCTAGAGCACCAATGAAAAATTTTAAACAAGGAAATGATGTTCCTAGACTTCCAATGTGGAAAGACTACAAGGTATCATGGAGAATGGATCACTTTTATCTGTCATTTACTATTCTGTGATTAAAATGTTGATAATTTTATTTCAAGATAAGATTACTCTTCTTCTATTTCTGTGATTCTCATTAATAGACTCCTTATACTCCTATCAGATTGAAGGTTTTTGATGGGAGACCTTCAAAAGAAAATGCAAAGAGGGAGATAGTAACCAATTTAGCTGTTATCTAACAGGAAGTGTGAAATGGGACCCATGAAAGTGTTTAGTTGCCACATATATTAAATGCTTCATTTGAAATAAATGTATTATAATTATCAAATATAGATTAAAGATCCAGACATAGTTTGGGTTCATAAGAAATGACTGAAGATAACATTGCAAACATGAATGACCAATTATTTAGTAATTAACACTTTCTTTTATTTATGCATGTGTTCATTCAACAAATATGGTGTCCTTACTGTGTCCCAGGTGTTATACCAACAAAGCAGATAAAACCTCTGTCCTTCTGGAATTTATAGCTTGTTAGTATCAATGGGCATTAAACAATCACAGAAGTTATTTTTTAGTTACAAACTGAGACAAGTTCAAAGAGAAAATGAACAAGGATGCTATGGTATTGTATAACAACATTATTGACTCAATAAAACATAAAACTGGAAATACAGCAATATAAAATTGAATCTGAAATGTAAATGTAAAATTTGTCCTAGCACTTCTTAAAAACAAATATGGCAGGGAAAGTGTCCTTTGAGGTAATAAAACCCATCTTCTGCTGAGGCAAAGGCTCTAAGAAAATGTGATTTGGTTCCATCTTTATTGGAAGATTTTATCATGGAAAGAATGGTAAAAAGAGATACAGCTCTAAAAGCACCTGAAATTTATTGTGCATTTATGGCACCTTGCACTCATCTCAGCATAGGAAGCAGGGAGCCACTTCATAAAATGTAACGTTGCCAGTAACACTATAATTTAAGAATGGAAGTTGAGGGTTCCAGCAGACACCCTCAGATCTTTTGGGCTAACCAGACTTTTACTTATTAAGGCACTGACCAAGGGAAACTGCTGGCTGGTGATTAAATGCAAGGACTGTGTAAGAATTTATAAACTTATTTATTGCCCTAACTTATGGTCAATACTAGATGTGTCAGAAATAAGTCTGTTTATGTACTCATTCTACTAAATTTATCAAGAGCCTGGGAAATATCCGATATCAGAAGTTCTACCCTGAGTTATTTTGGGTATATCGTAATTGATATAATCAATTCAATATTTCATTCAAAAAGCATTTGTTGAATGTTTGCTGTGTGATAGGCACCGTGCTAGATGGTGGATGAAATACAGTGAATAAGGAATGGTTGATTACCAATAAGTGACAAGTAGCCTGGCCTTAGGTCAACACTTAAAAGGCTTCAAGTTTTTGGGTATATGCCTTAGAAACACTGATCAGATGAAACTCTTTCAAAGAGGAATAATTCAGGAATGATTAAAGTTCTGTGGGTCAAGTCCTTGGAATAATATATGCTTATTGATTATGGTTTAGTCTCATACCCACAAGACATGTACATAACTATATTACAGAAAGTGAACAATCTCTTGGAGTAATGACCAGCTAGAAGAAATCTAAGATTATGAGTAATTTACTTCATAGAAATATCTTCCCAGACTCAAAAAGAGCAGCTACTAGGATGTTACCTAATTCTGTGTCATTCACAGCACATAATATTATCATGATGACCTGGATAACTACAAAATATAAAACAAAAGAAATGAAGTCCTCTAGGAAGTGGACAGAAAGGGTTGGTCATTATGAAAAACATCAGTACTTAGTGAGCCCCTCAGAACAGTTAACAAATGTTTGAAAGATTTGAGTGCAATTAGGAAGAATGAAGACTGTGTACTCCCCCCATTTTTTATCAATTTGATATACAAATATATTTAAATAACTCTTATAACTCTTGATCCCCAAAAGTATGTTACAAAGGGACTTGAAAGCCAGGTGTGGAGACATGTCTTAAGGTGAGAAGTGTGATGTGAATATTTATGAGCTGATGTCTCATGAGGCATATAGAGCAATAAATGAAAAAGAGATTACAAAAAAAGAAAATGCAAATGCATGAGCTGTGGTGTTAATGATGTGTAAATTCAAAGACAGGGAGGAAGATTCCTAAGCAGGGACAAGCGAAAGATCTAACAAGGAAAAACTATTTTTGACAGAGTACTGATGAAATAAGAGTAGTAATTATTGGGGTACCTGGGTGGCTCAGATGGTTGAGCATCTGCCTTTAGCTCAGGTCATGATCTCCAGGTCCTGGGATCGAGCCCCACATTGGGCTCCCTGCTCAGTGGGGAGTCTGCTTCTCCCTCTCCTCCTCACCCCTGCTCATGCTCTCTTTCTCTCTCAAATGAATAAATAAAATCTTAAAAAAAGAGTAGTAATTATTGTTCTCTAAGGCAGTACTTTTCAAATTGAAGTTAAAACAAAATAATTGAAGGGGACATTAATAGATGTGCAGGAAAAAATTCTTTCCTTAAAAATAGTTTCATCATTTTAAATAAGCTTTTTAGAAACTTTTCCTGTTTTTAATGGGTAGATGGCAGCCTGTGTTTTGCTATTGTATAATGTGAATTTATAGGAGATGTATTTGTTATGGAGTATTCTCCAAGCTTATCTGACCAAGGAATCCTTTAAAAATGAAACATAGGTGTACATTTACCAAAAAAAAAAAAAAAAGAAAAAGAAATCTGTGGGGGGAAAATTCAGTTTGGGAAATATTAGTGTAATGAGTTTTAGAATGAGACATTTATAGAAAGCAAAGGTAATCTTGTTTCTGACCTTTGTAATTGATTAAAGCATCAAGAAGCCTGATTTGAAAGTAAAGAAAATTTTGGCTGGTTGGATAGGAGATTGCCAGTATATGGATAATGTGATTTTAGCATATTTCACTAAAGCATGTCAAATATTAGACAGCTTGCTGTGCAACCTTTTTTTTTTTTAAAGATTTTATTTATTTATTTGAGAGAGAGAATGAGAGATAGAGAGCACGAGAGGGAAGAGGGTCCGAGGGAGAAGCCCGATGTGGGACTCGATCCCGGGACTCCAGGATCATGACCTGAGCTGAAGGCAGTCGCTTAACCAACTGAGCCACCCAGGCGCCCCAGCTGTGCAACCTTTAAAGAAAAGCTGTTTATCAATCAGTTTGCATCCCCAAGAATTACACATAATGCTGACTTCATTTGTTTTATCATTTCTATATTGTCTGGATGTTCTGAAATAGGAGAAGGAAATGTTGGCACATACTCAAAACTGCGAGTTTGTAAAGAAGATGAAAAGGACAATCAAATGAGCAAATCAATAAATTGTATATCGACTTAGAACCAAGTATACACAATAACATGTGGTTTTCATCCTACAAGCAAGAAATTTAGAATGGTAGAAAGGAAGGCAAGGAGGAACGCTTGGGAAGAGAGGAGGATGAGAAATGGAAAGGAAGGGTTGCAGGGAAGAGAAAAGAAGGAAAAGAATGAAAGGACACAAGAGGAGAGGGCAAGAACAAAAAGAGGAAAGTATGAGAAAGAGAGGAAGAAAGGCAAAGGAAAGGAAGAGCCATGAGAGGAAGGGGGAAGGAAGGAAGGAAGGAAGGAAGGAAGGAAGGAAGGAAACTCAATTTACTAAGCCCAGCAAGTACTGGGCTCTGAATTAGCTCTGAAATACTCGATGAGATTTGTATTAATTATTTATAATAATCACAGCTTATTTTCCTAAGGAGATTTTAATCTATCTGTTGGGAGGGATGTTAATGAAATTATAATTTTATGTAAAATTATTTGATCAAAATTTAACATTTAGGGACATCTAGAGACAGTAATTCTTTTATTGAGGAAATTCTGAATAGGGGAATTTCTAGTTTTTGTTTATGCCCATGCATATACTATTACTATGTATCACTTAAAACTGTCTCTATGGGGCGCCTGGGTGGCTCAGATGGTTAAGCGTCTGCCTTCGGCTCAGGTCATGATCCCAGGGTCCTGGGATCAAGTCCTGCATCGGGCTCCCTGCTCAGCAGGGAGTCTGCTTCTCCCTCTCCCTCTGCTTCTCCCCCTGCTTGTTCTCTCTCTGTCTCTCTCGCAAATGAATAAATAAAATCTTTAAAAAAAAAAAAACACTCTCTCTATGCCTCCTTGGTGCTCATTTTGAGCCCCAAGTCTTAGGCGTCTGACATATAAGAGGCATCACTGTATAATAATCATGTTTTGCTTGCTCTTTTCCCCTTCCTTCCTCCCTTCCTTCTTTTTATAAGCTACAACCTTTTCTATCTGGTAAATAGGGTTTTTGGCAACTTGTAAAATAATTTTTTTAAACATAGTAGTCATGTTCTGTCAGTATGAACTATATATTTAAAGAACCAAAGAAAGGGCACCTGGGTGCCTCAGTTGGTTGAGCGACTGCCTTCAGCTCAGGTCATGATCCTGGAGTCCTGGGATCGAGTCCCACATCGGGCTCCCTGCTCAGCGGGGAGTCTGCTTCTCCCTTGGACCCTCCCCCCTCTCGTCCTCTCTCTTTCTCATTCTCTCTCTCAAATAAATAAATAAAATCTTTAAAAATAAATAGATAAGCAGCCAAAGAAAATCTCATGACGAGTAAGAATATAAAAGAACCAATACTCGGAGATGGATGGCATAGTGAAAATCAAAAGGCTAAATTCAGCTCTAAGAGGTATTTGGCATATTAGGCATGATTTTTTCAAGAAATGATTTATTTGCCAACATTTTAATTGTAGAGAATTTTAGACAGACTGTTTCATGTGTTCTCACAAAAAAATAAAATAAAATATCTGGTAACCCTGTGTTGAAATTCTCAAAGTGGAGCTGAAAGTTACCCACTGTGGATGTTGCAATTTTTCAGATATTTTTGTCTAAAGTGTTTCTTCACTCATTTATGGCTATCTGTCCCTTAAGCATTTGAGGATTGACTTTTAGGTACAATAGTATGTGTTAAAGTAGACATATTGACAATTTCCTCAGTAGTTCTCTAATCAATCTTAAAGTCCTCTTGCAAAAATACTCATATTCCTTGGAGGCAGCTTCTCTCATTGCCGGCATATGGATTGAGGCTGGGTTGGGGTCTGGGCAAAATGTAAGCTCTATCTATCTAACTAATGACTGTTCACTTCATTAGAGCTAAGCGCATAGCTGTTCTTGTCACAAGGAGGATGAAAGTTACTTTTCTTCTTTGATCTCAGTGTGCCCTTGAGATTTTTCAACGAGATGAAATTTCAGCCCATGTTGGACTTCAACTAGTATCTGTATAGAAATGCTTCCCCAGGAGCATCAAATGATGTACCAAAGAAGTAATAATTTATTGTTGAATTGCTATTTCTTTTAAAAGAATAATTACTTAAACTAAACCAATGACAGAACAACAAGTAAAACATGGCAAGGATTTACTTTCATTAATTATGTTCCCTATATTGTTTTATCTTGTTAAAAACCTCAAAATGAGGTATATTAATTTTGTAGCTTTTATTTAAACCAAATTCCATTTAAAAATTACCATATTTATATTGGAAAACAAGTTTGGGGTGGTTTGCTAGCAATGGGAAATTTTTGTGTTTACTGTAAGTGCTAGAAATAGGAAGTTCAGCCAAGCAAGAAATCAAGGTGTATCTATCATTTGTTTGAAAAGTGGGTTGCTTCTGTTAGTCTGTTTCTTATTTTGAGAATGTAGGGAAGAATACTGTTTGAAGATATTAGAATAAACATCCTCATGCAGTTTAATGGGTATGGTGACTTGGCAATAAAATAATATTCTTTCAGTATTGTTCAGGATGAGAAATAAGCTGACTCAAAATATTACTTAGCTGTATCAAAAATTTTCCATATTTGAAGTCTACTTTTCAAGTCACTATCACCCCAAATTTTGCTTACAATTGAACTTCCAAAAGAGAAACCACATTTTATATTAGTCACATGTGGCCATCTTCACAAGTACTATCGGCATAAAATTTGCTTCAGCTGCTATATTTCTAATTAAAAAACGTATTTGATGAACTGCAATTCTGCTTAAAGAGGATTTTTTTCTCAATCAAATATTTATTTTACACAGAATATACATGGTTAATGAGAATGATAATTCAAAGTGAGAGTGACCTTGAAGCTGGTGTTAGGTTAGATGCAGTGAATTAATGAAAACTGGGTAGCCCAACAGATGGCCTTAATTTATGGTTTTAAAATACATGTCAGACAGACCAAAAGGACTAGGTTGTTACTCTTACATTATGGCAGGAATGCCTTAGTCAGATATTATGCTCCTCATAATATGAAACATTTGTTGAGATCCTGTTATGTGAACAAATATTCAGAAGACAGAATTATATAAGAAAATATTGAGATGGTAGACGATAGAGATAAATGATATATATACATAGATAAACATCATCTATTCCAGAGAGTTTATAATCTACATAGGAAAATAAGTCACACTCTGGGGGCGCCTGGGTGGCTCAGTCGGTTAAGCGACTGCCTTCGGCTCAGGTCATGATCCTGGAGTCCCGGGATCGAGTCCCGCATCGGGCTCCCTGCTCAGCAGGGAGTCTGCTTCTCCCTATGACCCTCCCCCCTCTCATGTGCTCTCTCTCTCTCTTTCATTCCCTCTGAAATAAATAAATAAAATCTTAAGAAAAAAAAAAGAAAATAAGTCACACTCTGAAAGGCAAATAATAATAATGATAATACTAGGTGACCTAGGCTGAGTGGCCCGTTAGTGATCGAGGTAGAAGGTAGTCTGGGCAAGGCTTATCCATTGAGACCTGAAGTGGCTGAGGGGCAGATTTAAAATTGAATATTTTCATCAGAGGGCATTTGGAAGAGAAGAGCACAGCAAAGAAGCCGAGAAGCAGAAATTCTTCTATTATCATGAGGATTAATTGTACAATGAAAATAAAATATTTGAGTTCTAAATATAGGCATGGATAATGCTCCTTTTAAGGAAAACTGGAAAAATGTTGTATAGAAGCCATATACCTACACATTTCTTCTGAGTAAGATTAAGGATTATGTTAAAGAACAGCTCTTCAGCTGGATTAGGTAGACCATCCCTCCAACATTCAACAGCTTATTTACTTCCTATGATTCCCCTTATCTTTCTGCTTTTGGCGTGACTATTCTTTCTAAGAGAATGATGCTAAGTTGGTCTTGTTATATTAAACAAGTAAAAACAAAATATATAACGGTGTCCCTTATGAGGCAGAAAAGTTTCTTGATGAAGTTTTTAATCACTTTTAGCAAAAATAAAGTTTTAGTATAGGCCCCTGTAGGTATATTTAAGTAAAAAAAAAAAAAATCACAGGCATTATTGAATACAAACTAAAATTTGAAAATTAGTATTTTTCTGTAAGCAGAAGGACTTATGAATGAGAAGATGCAGAAAAATGGAATGTGCAATATAGTGCTTTAGAAAAGAAGATGAAACTTTAGATACAGGCTATTTCTGGGTGGGAAAAAGAGGTAACACCCATCCTCTGGGTTAGGTGTTGAAAGATGCATGTAGTTCGGTATTATTCTATGCTTTTGGGCAACCAATTAGAAAAGTTATTACTTATCATGTAATAGCTAATACAGATGAATATCTGCCCCCATCAGCATAAATACTAAATTTAATTTATACTGTTGCCTCCACTGGAGAGAACATTTCCCCCCAAAACATAAAATAGTAAATAAACTATCAAAAAAACCTTACAATGCATTACCATGATTATATTTGAAGGATCCAAGTCTGTACAAGCCTGTTATTTCTGTTACTCAGATTAAATAAAAATTAGAAGTGATTACCTATTACTTGCAACGTATGAGCTACCCCTGAATGCAGCCTGTTGATCATGATTGCCTTAAATTATTGCACTTAATCCTGGGAAACACAATTTTTCCCACAACTTTCCTAAAAATAGAGATTACTGGTTTATCAATGCTCTGTTTCAGTGTGGAGTGATTCCTATATATTAGCTAAATATCCTTGCACTCTATCGATTTCTTTTTTAGGTTTCTACTTCCTTTTTACTTATTTTCCAGTGCTCTGAACTGCCTGCCTTTTAAAAGGCGACATTTTCTTCCTCAAAAACAACTTTTATTATACCCTTCAAAATCAGAATGGCATTACTTCATGTTGTTACTTAGTTCTCTCATTAAATTTCTATCCTTCATCATTTTCCAGTTGTTTTTCTCTACTGAAAATAAATATTGGCATACCCTGGGGTGTTTGGACAAAGCTCTATCCTCCTCTCATCACGTTAACCCTTAATTATTAAAACTCTGGGTTCCTTGAAAGAGTTAACATACCCTCTCTTTTCTTAGGTTCTCCATATAGAGACAAAATCACCATAGCAATTCTCCAGCTACAAGAGGAGGGCAAGCTGCACATGATGAAGGAGAAATGGTGGAGGGGCAATGGCTGCCCGGAGGAGGAGAGCAAAGAGGCCAGTGCCCTGGGGGTTCAAAATATTGGTGGCATCTTCATTGTTCTGGCAGCCGGCTTGGTGCTCTCAGTTTTTGTGGCAGTGGGAGAGTTTTTATACAAATCCAAAAAAAACGCTCAATTGGAAAAGGTAAATGTCACTTTTTTACGATTCAAAGCAATTGCTGTTATACTACAACAAATTCTTTTTGATCTTTCCAAGCAAGGGTAATGCTTAGAACGCTGACCGCTAATTGTCCTCTGCCATTCATTCTCTAACGGAGATTCACAAAAAGAATCAGGATCACCTTTGTGCTTTTTAAGTTACATGAAACTGTTTAAATTAAAGCCAGCTTCAGAACAAGTGACTATTTCTCCTGTTATTGAAGCCTGAGACAAAGAGACGCTTTTGCGGCTTGAAGTTCATTGCAGTTAGTTTAATGGAGAAATGCAATTAAGGAAGGAAGCAAATATCGGAAATTGTAATATGAAGGAAGAAATACTTCTCTATAGATAAAATAGATTTTAAAATACAATCCTGAAGAACGGTTTCAAGTTAGAGGGTAGATGAAATTTTTATTTGAAGATTTTTAGTCTGATAAATTTCTAATTGAAAAGAAGTCTTAACTTGCATGGTGGAAATTACAGTTAATTTTCTAAATTAGTGAATGTGTGAAAATATTGTCATTCCTTTCATGCCATTTAATGCTATTCTTAGTAAGTCCTTTATTCCTTTGCACCAGAGTCTTTAGAAGAATATATATAAACCTCAAAAATATTGAGACTATAGCTTTTTTCCCGAGATTTTAATACATTTAGTCTTTGGGACAATTGTCTTTATATTACATTCTTGAAAAATTTGTGAATCTCATTCAAATATATATTTCTGGTGCTATAATTTCCTCGGTTCTATAAATATGAAGAATATTTATAGAAAAATCTCTCTTTCAGATGGTACATGACCCTTTTTGTATGTAAATTTATAGCTCTGAACATGAACTACTGCTTTACAAGTTTTAAGTCTTCTGGCACCTCATTTACTTTTTGTTTATAAACATCTCTTTTGTTTTTAACTTAAAAAAAAGTTTTTTAGGGCTTAACCTTTAGACCCTGTGTCACAGTGAGATTGTATTTTCTTTCATATTTAAGAGGTTTATGAACTTTTACTGGTAAACATGAGGAGCAAAATATGAAATTAAAGGTAATATCATACATTAATAGAAGGTAAATACATTTTGCTAATATTCTTTGAACACTGACATCTGTAAAACTATTTTTAAAAAACAAAAACATTTTCCCTCTGTCTTTGGTAATTTTTGTTGCAATTACTTCTCCTTTCTGAAACCAAAATTTTGGATACAGCATTTCTATATTTTTACTTGACTGTAGTATTTAACACTTAGAAATAATGTTTTTATAAGTAAGTATTTTGATAGTCTCCTTTGGTCCTTGAGTAAAATAACCAATTCGAAAGTTTGAAAAATTTAGAAAATCATATGATTTATTTCTCCACAACATTCAGGATGGCTGTATCTGCTGACTTGGCTAAATCAAATATTTGTTTCACTAGTGTGACCTACGAATAAGTCTCAATAACATAACATTTTTATGTCATGATCCTTTTTGTAATGTCAAAATCAGTTTTGAAATCAAATCCAAAGAACAAATCAAAGACAAAAGAACATTAGCTCATCAATGTCCGTTTTTACTATAACTTGGCAATAAATGTGTCCTTTGGTTAGGTAATACTTAAAATGAGTCCAAAAATTACAGAAGGTATCTGGGGCTTTCTAATTGGAACCTCAAATCTCCAAATGCAATGATTATCTTTCAGTTATAGCTCAGTGTTAAAATAAAACCAATGAATTAACCTCCTGATATATGTGGTATTCTATTGCGCTTCTCTGTCGTAGCCATATGATTTGCCTAGGCCATGTCTTAAGGCACAATTAGTCTATAAGCATTCTGTTAAAAAAACAAAACAAAAAAAACCCAAAACAAAGAACGTAGGGATTTAATTCTCTAAAATAACCTTCTTCATACTTACTATAAAAAACTAGCTTAGTTGAAATGCAGCTTTCTTGAATTTCTGTGGACCTGTATGACCTTTAAAACAATTAGGAAAAAGAAATTAATGTACCTTTTTTGACTGAAGCAGATGAAACAAAAGAGACAACTGTGTTGATATTACATGAGGATTATTAGTCACCTTCCCCAGTGCTTTCACACTCTGTCTCCACATAACTTGCATAATGAAATCCAAATTCCCTCGCCTAGCAGATGAGGCACTTCAGGACCTGTCCCTGTCTACCATTATAGTTCGATTTTTTGTTTCTCCCCAATTTGCTCCTTTTCTCCAGTCAAACTAAATTACTTTCAATTTTCCAATGTCATCCAGTTTTTCAAATTTTCTTCCACTTGACTTGAGCAAATCTTGACCATTTTTCTACCTGACAAACTCCCACTAGTCATTTTAGACTAGTGTCATTCAAGACTAGGTTATCAACTTGTCCAGAAAGCTTTCCCTAATCAATAGAGGTAATGGTTGTGAGTACAGGACACAGCTGTTTCCACAAGGTAGTGTTAGGTTTTCATTTCCTATTCCGGCGGAAAAAAATATGATGTGCATATCTTACTTTATATTTACTTTGGTGATTTCAGGTACTGCCATCATTCCAAAAACATTTTCTACCCCTTTGAGAAAGTTGGGAAGGTTTTTTTGCCCATTTTAAACTACATCCATCATTATGTCTAGATACCTTTTCTCTGTGAAGCCTATGCACATCTCCATTCTCCCTTAGCACATTATTTTATTCATATTTGTTGGTTTCTCTTTGTGGATGCCTCTCTCCGGACTAGACTCTCAGTTCCTTTAGGACAAAGACCTAGTGTTTTTGGTTTGTATCTCCAAGGTCCCAAACAGTGCCTGTTGGCATAAGATAGATTGACCTACCATCTATTTATTTATTTATTTACATCTTTCTTTCTGTCTATTTAAATAAATAATGAAGTTGGTTCCAGGAAACTATTTAGAAAAGCATATCATAAAGAATAAAAAAAGAACTATGTTTCTATATAGTTCAAAAGAACTGTGTTTATAAAATAAATACTTACGGATTTATTAGAAGTGACCCATTTTTATGTATTGTGATAAATTAGTTTCTTGGGCTCCATTATTTTTTATTTCTCTTGAGGAAAAGATTTTATTTAGTTGAGCTGTACAGTTTGTTTAACACCTTACTTAATTTATTAAAATTAATCATGAAATATTCCTAGATTTTATCACAGTCGTTTATTTACACTAATAATTGTGACTTTAATTATATTTCTTAAATTTTAAAAGTAAGGTAAATATTTGTGATCATTCATTTACTCAATATTTATTGAGAACTGAACATCCAAGGAATTATATTTTGCACATTGAATGTAAACAATGATGTAGTATTCATAATTCTAGCCCCAGTGTGCTTTGCTCTCTCTTCCCTTCACTTTCTTCATTCTTTTCCTTCTTTCTGTAGGCTATAGTATTCCAGGATTTAAAAAATAAAGAAATGTCCCATCTTTATCTAAAAAGGCCTCTAGACGTGATATACACACAGTTCTAGGTGAATATGAATCTTATGGATAAAAATTTATGAATAGCAAATAGCATGCATTTTGTAAAATATTAGTGGAGCAAATAGGTCTTGATGACTATAACTTTTTTAGATTTTTTATAATTAGGAGTAGTGTAAGAAAGTATCATTTTTAAATGAAGGAAGGTTAAAACTGAAAACAGAAGAAATTGCTGAGATATATAGACCCTAGAACTTCAAAAACCGTAAATTGCATTCCTTTCAGATAGCCACAAGATGGTGTATTACAATTTTGAAAATACTTCATGGTTTTAATTTTGATGCAAATATTAATACATCAAAGATGCATTGCTTTTCATTTATTTGAACTTTTAAAATAAGTAGGTATTTATTTTTCTGATTTTTCCAAAGTATAACTTGGCCATTTGGAAAGATCCTCAAAATGTTTTTCCTTTCTGAATGTGTCTGAAACAGTAATCAACATGTACATTTTCTAATTGATTTTTTCTTGCCTTACCTGTTCCCTGACTTAAAAAATATTATTACTTAAGTTTCATTCAGTAAGAATACAAGAAACTGTTATACATTTGAGGCAATTATCAGCGAATTTCAGGTTATGTGGATTTGCTTAAAAGGTCCTGTCTTACTTATAACTGAAGAAAGCTACTTAAGATACAGAGTTTTGTTTTGTCTAGTAATAGTTATGATAATATATTGGTTTTGTAAGCATGAATTGGAAGTGATTGTAATTATTTTAATTTTAATTAAACTATTTTATGACAGAATTATGATTCATGTTTAAAATCATTCAACATTTCTTAAATATTTTAATATGTCCTCTTTTAAAAGATGTACATAATTCTGACTTCTTTTGATTTCCAGCAAGAATAGTAATGTAACTTACACAGTTTAATTTTTTGTCTGATTTATATACAGAAATATTTTCTTTCCCATGCAATTGAAAATGGATTTGCCTGTAAAGATTATTTTCATTGAATAGTTTGAACATGAATCTTTGGGTTTCCTGACATGAAAAGACTTAGCAACAAAAATATTCTTTCTTATTACTTAAGTATTAGCAAAATGTAGTCAAAATGTCTGAGAAATAAAAAAATATAAATTATTGCTCAGATATTGAATTTGTTTTGATTTGAGCTTTCCTTTAAGGTGATTGAAGGACATTTTAAGAACTACTTGGTATTGTTGTTTTCCAGGATATAGTATATTTTAGTCAATGTTGTTATTTGTATTATAGAACACTGGTCTATCATACTCCAGATAATCTCTAAATAATGATGTTTTTCCAGACACTGAAAGTTAAAAAAAAAAATTTTGGAGGGCACATAGAATGCTCTTCAGTCTACAGTTGAATAGCAAATGGTAGGAGGAAGCTGTAACTCAGAGTAGAAGGACCAATGAATGAAATAGTACAATTGGGGGGAACGACGAAGAGAAAATCAGAGTGGGTTAGTTTAAGCCTGCAAGACTAGGGATCCTGGGTAAAAGATTATTTACAAGGAAATCGCTTTTCAGCGCTGGCTGAATCTGTATTTCATGGAACCAGAAGAATGAAAACAGGTTGTCGCTTTCAGAATGCTGAAGAAATTTGTTCTATTGGGAGCAATGCTTTTTAAAAGAGGTCGTTTATTGGACAAGGCATAGGAATGCAAACACTGCTATAAATCATCAGTAAAGATTTTATTTCAATATTTACCTTTTGCAAGTAATGCCTATTAGCAAACCACAGAACAGCTGTGCTTTGGAATTTTAACTGCATTTAACTTTTTAGAAGTTAGAAGTTCTAAGTATATTTTCAGTATAATAAAATTTAACCATAAAGTATGTTGCTATTCAGAAGTTAAAAGCTGCAAATAGACTTTGGACGAATAGTCCATTTTGTATTGTTTTTATGTTACTGCCTTTCTCTGAGAGCAGAACATCTCTCAATTTCTACCAATGACCTATATAAGGATTACCTAGATGGCTTTTAAAAATGTTTTCACATAGAAATGTAAAATCACACTTAAAAATGAGATGCCAATCTTTATTTTATTCACTAATTTGTTCCAAATCATCCAAAGAATTTTTAAGTCATTTGTGTATGATTAAGCCAGCCTCTATTTATGCACATAAATGATGTTTTAAAATTAAGATTGTAGCTGGATAGATAATAATTTTACTATCTTATTTTTATAAATGACTTTAGAGTTTCTAAAGAGTAATATCTCATTTGAATACAAAGTTACCCTGAGAACTGTGCAAATATCATTATCCATATTGCGCACATGAAGATAAGTATCTCAAGGGTCAAGTGTTTCCCAAAGTCAAAGATGCCTACTCTCACACTTTTTAAGCTATAGCATTTTGCACAAAATGGAGGTAGAATATTTAGCTAGTCTTCCTGATAGTTTTTCTTCCTGAAGTTGCATTGATGCAATATGTGGAGTGGGAGTTTGAATTAGATAAACAGATTGTGGGCTTTGATCTTAAGCACTGTCTAGTTATTTCACTTTCCTAGACAATTAAGCATGAGTTTTGGAATTACAAAAAAAAAAAAAAAGAAGAAGAAGATTTGGGCTCCTTTCTCAACTTTGCTCGACTTTGGATAAAATTACTCAATCTTTCTATACATCTCTTAAAATAAACAAATAAATGGGTTAGGAATATACCATAAATGAAAGTGTTTTAAAAATTAAGATAGTTAACATACATTGAGTATTTTGCATGTGTCTGGCATATAATAAGCAGCTATTGCTATAATATACTTATTTTATTCATAAAGCTGATACATTTTAACTGCTGAATCTTAAAAAGAGAGAGCTTTCCTGGAATTCAGCATTAGATATTTGGATGTTACGCGTTTTGTTGAAAATTGTATCATTATGACTACTAGCAAAAATGTGATGATTAACATTGCTTTTTCTTAAAATGCATTTCATAGCTGTATTGACTAAAGTGGTGTTGAAGCTTGTCAGACCTTATTCATTGATTTTTAGAACTTAAGTAGGGGAAGTGTAAAAATGTATAATGATGCTTCATTTTTCTCTGTCTCACTGTATTTGCTAAATGCAATATAAAGATATTCAGTAACTGTTTCTGTAAGAGCCCAGGTTTCTGAGAATATTTTAATCTTTGGTTAAGTTTATCATTGTACAATAACCCCAGCTAACGCATA
The DNA here is from genome assembly GCF_003265705.2 of Callorhinus ursinus. Classification (NCBI taxonomy): domain Eukaryota; kingdom Metazoa; phylum Chordata; class Mammalia; order Carnivora; family Otariidae; genus Callorhinus; species Callorhinus ursinus. The sequence goes on from NW_027397068.1 coordinate 22,517,089, forward strand.
GGTTGCTTTGTCATTTTATTCATTAAAAAATGTATTTCTTTTTGCCCCATATTTTTTTCTGTCTGATTTATTGCTTACTATTCAAAAATTAACATTGATTAAGAGCAGAGTCCAGGTAAAAGGCTCCACTGAAATTCAAGTCCCTCTTCAGGAGGCGGGCTGATATAATAAAAGCATTCATAGAACAGTGGTCAAGAGAATAGCGCTCTTCTTTGAGCTCTGATACCAGTTGTATGCATAACCTTGGGTAGATGATTTCTTGAGTTTGAGTTTCTCTAGCTGTAAAATTAAAGTGATGAAGCAATAAGATCACTGCAGAACTTGCGTGTAAAACATCCTGTCTGACAGCCGCGCAGCTGATCTAAATAACATATTTTTTTCAAAATGAGAGCTGCTCTAGAACTGAATATCAAGATCAAAGTTGCTATATACATTTTTGACATGAGTGTCTTAACAAGTCATTTTCCATCTCTCAGTGCTCACTGTTACATTCATATAGCCTGAGGTCAATTTATACTTCTGATGAATATAGCATTAGCTCTTTGATATTTTAAAAATCCTGTCAATTAAGAAGAGTATAATCAAAAGGAATGTGTCATATTAAATGACAACTATTTTCCTCATTTAATACACCAATATTTATACAAAATACCATGTATTATGCTCTATATACTTTTATGCCATTTTAGTTATTATTTAGTTGGTTTAGTTTTATCTAATGTGGGATAATTTTATGCAGGGATCACAGTGACTGTTTGGATTTGTCTTTCTGACATGCAACTTGGAATTCTTGGTCAAATGGCCTATGGCATCAGAAATTAATTAGAAAAACATCTGAGAATGGACTGGTTTATCCATAATCAGTGTACAAACTAAAGGACAAACTCCAAACAAGTTTCGTTAATATATGCTAGAATATTGAGCTACAAATCTGATAGAAGGAGCTTGAAGATGTTTTGGTGGGATTTCCAATAGGAACTGTATGCATAAATGGTTGGAAATTATTCTGAATGAATACTGGAGTATCATTTAGTACATTTTATACTATCAAAGAATAGGATAGCAAGACACATAAGAGAGTTTTCTCCTTAAAAAATAAATACAGAGTGCGTAATATCTTGATTATTTTACCTTTGGGTGACAAATGACTACATATATTCAACATGAAAGTGACGAGCTTCAAAGTTTAAAAATTCAAATTGGTTATTTTTCATCAGTTGCTGTTTTAAAGGAGACATTGCTAAATATAAAGATCTTAACTTAAAAATGCAGTTTATGCCAGTGTTCAGTGTGGAACATATTTACACCTAGATTTCTACTCTTTAAAAAATCATGTGCTTCACCAAGTGCTGTCACATCATGCGATCATATAAACACATCTATAAGTTAGTAAGTTAAGCTATTAAGAATAAATTATTCTATACACCAATAATGATATTCTTGAGAACATTTTTCTGTGGACTATTTATGTTGTCGTATTATACTCAAAATAAAAATACAGCTTTATTAAAATCAATGTAAATATAGCCAAATTTATACTTTTCAGGTTTCCAGGCCTTCATCATTTCTAGAATTAGTGATGTGTAAATACAGGTTGCCTCATTAAATATAGTGAATTTTATAATGAGTTTTACTAATTTAAATGCAATTATACATGCTAACAGCTCAAAGATTTAAATTTTCATTTTCAGGAATCTTCTATATGGTTAGTGCCACCCTACCATCCAGACACTGTTTAGTAAACTTTTGAAACTTACTAAAAGAGGTTTTTAATAATGGTTAGTATCCTTGTGCCTTTCTTTTTTCTTTTTGTAGTCTTGTTATATTAATGTGGAGAAACATTTTTGTGGTTGTTTTCACCCTAAGAAACTTACCTTATTTAATGACACAATTTGTGGTTTTCCATTCCTAAGGAAAAGTGATTTGATTTTTCAACATAGTTTTCTTTTTCTTCCTGCCATCCTCCTCCCTTCCTGCTTTTCCTTCACCTGCCTCCCTCCCTCCCACATTCCCTCCTTCCTTCCTTTCTCCCTTTTCTATTGCTCTCTTTTTCTTTTATTCTTTCTTCTGCTCTCCTTTCTCCTCTCCTCCTCCCCCCCCGCCACTTTTCCTTCTTCTTTATTACAAGCCAGAAAACTCCTGTTAAGTGCACTTGGGTTTTTCAAAGCCTTATTTCATAGTTCAACAAAAAAGACATTTTTCAAAATTCCAATTATTATATGAAGTAGGAAAGATATAGTCTCTTGAATGACAATGTTCGAACTTTATTTAAAAGTTAGACATAGTAATTTTTGGGCAACACAAAGCACAGAGAAGCAGCTATAATCCACAAGCATATCTCCAGTTTCAACTTCAGATTCTTCCATAGATTGCAGTATGGAATTTGCATTCCAAAGCTTAAAAAAAAGGAAAGAACATGTGTTTGCCTGGTGCCACAAGTGAACAGTACTTTATGATATCATTAAGTTCTTTAAATTTCCCCTGTTTATTCTAAACTGCTCAGATCTTAAGGTTTTCATAGTTTTGTGAAGGGTTAGAAATATTCTACATGTGAGAAGAGAACCTATGGTCTCACAGTGACTTTATTAGTGACCTAAAGTAAAACTACTTTTTAGGTAAACTGACAGTGATAGATCAAAAGAGAACTGGTAAAATTCAGCTCATTCAGAGAGAAAAAATTTAATAAAAGTAGTAATTTGACATTAAATAACCAAAGCTGTTGGTTGGCTGATTAAAGGCTGTTTGATTGAAATGTTCACTTTCTAATAGCTTTGTAGGTTAGATAAAGCCTAAAATGGTATTGGTGGGGTTACATGTTTATAATTTTCAGAGTTTCTAAATTTGTAAATATAATTCATTTAAGATAATTTAATTTATGAAAGATGAAAGTATTGTGATCTTTGGTGCAGGTTTTTTTTACCTACATTTTATATTACACAGCATTATAAATGTTATATATTATATAAAATTGTCTAAAAAGAGCTTTATATGCCTTTATTTGTAGTCTGAAGTTAAGTCTAGGGTACTAAGTTCAGTTTACTCTTTAACTTACTACAAATAAAATTGAGTCATTTCATCTTTGAATGGATATGTATATTTATAAGACTTTTTTTCCAAAGGAAATCAATTGTGTAGGCCACTCTCTTAGTATGGACAGAAAATTAATTAATATATCTATTCCATTATTTTTTGAAGCTAATATATTCAAAATGTCTACAAATCGAGTTTGCCAAGAAGAGGCTGTGATCAATTATTTAAACATATGGGAAATTTATTCATTTTAAATGAAGGCTTATTTCAAACAATTCAACGTTATTCACATCCTATAACATTATAAAGTGTCAATGGCATCAAGTTCTGACCTTGTTATATTATCTAATCAATTCTTCTGTTAAATGTTTCAACAGAGAGCCAAGACTAAGTTACCTCAAGACTATGTATTCTTCCCCCTTTTGGAGTCAGATTTTTCCATTTCTACAGTGTTGTCATCATCACCATCTTCATCATCATTATCATCATGTTCTTAATAAGTACATCTAATAGTAGGTATTAAGCAATGAGAAACAGTGTGTCCATATACTGGCTGTCAGGTGTCATATAAATCCTTTAAGAGAAATATAATTCATGAACTTCCGAACTGTAAAATTTAACACATTATAAATAATGCATGGCAGTAACTGTAGTTAATGGGGAATTCATGTGTAACATTTAATCACCACCCTTTATAAGTACTAATAAATTAATATTTTTACTAATTTAATGTTATTAAGCAAATACCAAAGTCTTACCTTGATTAATTAGGTATCTTGTATACATGCTTACGAAGCTTCTGAAAAAAACTTTTTTAGACAATTGAATTAAACACATTGTTAAGTAAGAGTTCAAATATTAGGGTCATGTGTAGCTACAGTTAAAATTCAGTCAACATTTAAAGGATACATGTGTGTTCAGTCAGTTCCATGAGAACTTGATTTCTGCTCTTTACAGTTTAGTGAGAGGGATTCATAGAAGTCCCAGAGGCCAGATAGAAAAAAACATGACAATGAGTGCAAAATACTAAAAGGACAAAACCAAATTGAGCAAAAATAATGAGCCTGGTCAGTTGGAAAGTGATTTCTGAATAAGTTAAAGAGTGAATCATGTCCTGAGGTAAAGGGGTAAAGTTGGATTGATATGAAGGATGAAAGAACTCTGCAGGGTCCTAGAGCAAGGAGAAGCAAAGGAGAAAACCCTGGAAGTCCAAGCAAAGAAGAGTGTGTTAGAGAAAAAACAAATGGGGAGGGTGGAAAGGAAGGGGGGAAGCTAAATCAGAGAAGTCATGAAGGGGGAAAAAAAAACAGATTTGGATTTTACCTGTTTCTTAGACAAAGAAATGCTATTAATAACTGGTTTAAAAAAAGATTTTTTTCTGGTATCTGTGAGCCTTTTGGGAAGGAATAGCCTAGACATACAGTTGAGAAGACCACTAAGGAAACTGTTCAGGAACGCATAAAAGAGAAATGAGGATATAGCTAGGAATGAACAAGAAGATACTAAGACAGGGTCAAAAATCACGAAACTGGGTTATCAGGATATCTTGCTGGCATCTCAGGTATGAGCTGCAGGAAGTGACTTCCCTTTTTTCTGAATCAGTTTTTGTCACAGAGATGCTTACTTTAATTCAAAGTGTTGGTTTGAGTGTCACAAAAGATTATGCGTGCAAAATATTAAAAAAACATATATGCTATTAAATATTGTTTGGAATTAGCCTAAGCTGATAAACAATAAAGCAGCAACACCTAAAGCAAAAAATAAGCCTTCACATGCAAATTTAGTTAGGTTTATTTCATTATGTTTTCATATCACTTTTTGGAATTGTGTAAATTTTTCATATTTGTCCACATTTTTGGTCATTGTCCACATTTTTAGTTCTTACACAGGAAGAGCCTAAGTCTCAGCCCATCTGAATTCCAACTACAATATGCAACTGGTTCATGAATCTGATTTATATGTAAATAACATACGTGTATCTCAATTAGTTGGGGAAGAAGACTGATAAAATTTTGTTTCACATATATGACTCTGTAATAGGAATTGTTAGGAGTGTGTAATAATGAGCCCCAGGTACACAGAATTTCTAGCAAATCTATTGCCAATGAAATGGGAATTAAAAATAATCTTTATAGGGTCATTTTATCTTGATGGGATGAAATATTTGCCAGCTTTCAATTATCAAGCTGATGTTGGCCAAAAAATGTTAATATTTGTTCATGTACTTTTAACGTGCTACAGTTTGTCATTTCATGATTAAATCATATTTGTTTGTAATCATCATCAATAGTTTTATAGACATAATCACACAAAGATATAATGAGTACCCGAAGTTATCTTCCATGTTTTTATGTCTAAATGTGTGAGTACTACTTTTGTTCCGTTTTGAGATGCACAATGGAAGAATCCATGTTTAAAGAAAATTTTCATATTTCATGCTGTGATCTAAAAAAGTAGTACATTTCTTCTAATCTGTTAAAAGATCAAGAATGGATTTCTGGTTACTGATTTGTGTACATGCGTTTGTATTTAAATTTTAAGGTAGATCTATATTTTATGATGTTAGTCAATTTTACATCTGAAAATCTTAACATAGACATCTTCTATGCATTCCTTGTTGGCAGTTTATTTCACTATCAGCTGGAGATTTTCTTTAAACTAGCCCACTTGGCAAAGATACTTTAATGATCACGAGTTGTGTATTAAAAGTGCAACAACCGCTCTCACCTTTATAATGAAATTTTTCAAACCGTCAAGGCTGCAATGTTGACAAGCCTCTTGAAAGTGATTTTAATATTATTGCTGGGGAGTTGCAGTTGGCCTGTGTTGTAATATCTCACTCTCTGTGTTATTCTTAGAGGTCCTTCTGTAGTGCCATGGTGGAAGAGCTGAGGATGTCCCTGAAATGCCAGCGTCGGTTAAAACACAAGCCACAGGCCCCGGTTATTGTGAAAACAGAAGAGGTCATCAACATGCACACATTTAACGACAGAAGGTTGCCAGGTAAAGAAACCATGGCATGAAGCTGGGAGGCCAAACACCCAAGCACAAACTGTCGTCCTTTTTTTCCAAACAATTTAGCGAGAATGTTTCCTGTGGAAATATGCAACCTGTGCAAAATAAAATGAGTTACCTCATGCCGCTGTGTCTATGAACTAGAGACTCTGTGATCTAAGCAGTTGCAATGATCAGACCTGATTTACAAGCGTCATGGATCAACCAAGTTACACTGGGTTACACTCTTTATCATGGGTTCCTCCCTTCTTTTGAGTGAATGTTACACACGCATTTTGTGGCTGGTTTCAAATGCAGTCCAGTAAGAAATTACAGGTTCCTTTTGAAGTCCAACTGTTGCCAGGAGGTGGAATATCAATGCCCCAAGGGTAACCAGTAAAAAAAAAAAAAATCATTAAGAATAAAAATACTTGGAATCAGCAAAAACTGTAGTGTTACAAGAAACAGTACAGTCTTCTGACACCCAGATAATATAGGTGGTGATGTTACTAGCCCCCAACTACTCGGTATAATGATCATCTGAATAGACGATATGTGTTTATAGGATGTTAAAAAAAAATGTAATGCAAAACAAATCTGAATTTCATGGCAAGTGGAATATAAAGCAGATATTCATCAGTGTTTTTCTTTCTTTCTTTCTTTCTTTTGACAGTCTGTGTCACTGACTGAGATAGAAATGTCAATTACCAAGGCAATAATGTTTTTTCTTAAATTTACCAAGGCAGGAGATTTAACATACAACTCTACCAGGTCCCCACCTATCCCCTTACACCTTTTCCCCAACCCTGTACCAAGAATAAAAAAGCAACAGTTGGTTCAGAGATTCTGAATTAAAAAGGATAATGTTTTGCAATCGTTGTTGTAAGTTGTAAAAGAAGGGTTGGTATCGATGGTTATGTGGAAGACTGAAGCTTTCATTCTAACATTCAGATATGTTAATCTAAACCCTCGTTCCTGCTATAAACGAACTTGATGGAGCCTGGGCAGATCTCGGTGAAAGGAGAAAGGGGACTGGTCAACCATAGAAAAGTATGTGTGGAGAACTTTGAAGTGGACTGCGTTTATCAGTACAGTCACAATGTTAAATGAACAAAATTCTTGAGCAGTTTTTTTTCAAAAAAATGTTCAGGTTTATTTGTGGAAATGCAAGATTTCTATGAAAATAGTTTTTGTATGGAAATTTTTGTAATACTTTTTATCAACAAAATAAGAACACGTGTTCCTGTCAGGGGTGTGATGTCAAGCATGAATGGTAGTGCGTGTGCACCACCAACGTTTGGTGAAAACTATTTTTATCAAGAAAAAAAGGAATCATAGAAGAGAAATATTTTCAAGTTAGATAATATAAAAGCTAGGTGCACTACCACCACTGCTTACCATGCCACACCCCTGGTTTCCACGAGGCTGATAACATACTGTAATGAACAATTGTGTGTAAAATGGTAAAAGACACAGACCTCTTGACAATATTGTGATAACAGTTGAGTGCACACAGTTTGCTGTTTGAATCCAATGCACAAAATTTAAAAAAATCATTAAAATTATGTCCATTTTACTTTCAGCTTTGACTTTCATTTTTCTCTTGTATGTGTATAAGAATGCACAGTATGTTCATTGCTTGAGGGGAAGTCCACTTCCTGAAGCCTTCTAGGTCATCAAGGATGGCCACTGCCCAACCACCTGGAGAAAAGAAGAAAAAGGCTCAGTGAGGAACTACGCAGATGTAGGAAAAGCTGGACAGGGATAGATCCTGTAATCTTTCAGTTTAGGGCAGTTTAAATGAGAAAAATAGCAGTTCTAGAAGTAGCAGTCATGATCTTGCTTCTTCTCTGAGAGGATGTTGACTATATTCGATAGGGTTGTGTAAGGCTGTATCGTGTTTACTATGTGATATTTGAAGTTCAACTTATGTCCAACCTAAGAACTCCTTTGTGCATCAATAATTCAGTGTAATTCAGCAAAGGGAGAGGAGAAGATAGGCTCAATACCCAACAATTAGTAATGATGTGGTTTAGATGTTAACATCCTAACAGAATGTGTTTAAAACTGGGCGCCTGGGTGGCTCAGTTGGTTAAGCGACTGCCTTCGGCTCCGGTCATGATCCTAGAGTCCCGGGATCGAGTCCCGCGTCGGGCTCCCTGCTCGGCAGGGAGTCTGCTTCTCCCTCTGACCCTCCCTCCTCTCATGTGCTCTCCATCTCTCATTCTCTCTCTCAAATAAATATATAAAATCTTTAAAAAAAAAAAAGAGAGAATTTGTTTAAAACAAATAAGGTAACCATCTTAATTACAGGTGACCCCCCAAAAATAAATAAATAAATAAGAAAAAGCTCTGTATTTTTCAAACTCGTAGAAGTTGCACAATCAAATTGCTAATATCTGATTAAATTAAAAATTAAATACCCAAGTATTTTCAAAATTTCTAATGTCATTTTTAATTAAAATTCATATTTCAATGATAATTTTGACCCCAAATTTAATGTTAGACAGTTACACAAACCACTACTAAAAATCTCAGCATTGTTTTTTTTTTTACATGGTAAATAGCTTCAATATATATCATAAAAATGTTCAGATTTTGGATAATATTAAGTTTCTTATCAATCAGATTCTAGTCAGATTTTAAAGAATTTTTTAAGTTCAGTTCTTCCTTATATTAAACAAAATAATAGGCTAGAAATGACAACTTTATTTTTTTCAAGTAAACAGAAAATAATTATTTTGATTTTTGGTAAAATGTGGCAATTACTTTATTCAAGTATTAAATTTAACAATTTTGAAAAGTGTAAAAAAACTGCTGTGTTTTTTGCTCTAATGGTAATTTAGAATATATAAACACTGTATAATATTTAATTTTTATCCTTTTCCTAAAAGGTTTTCTATGTTATTGCCAAAACAGATTTTTCCGTACTTATTAGGTACTTATGCATATATGAGATACTATTCTTTTCTCTTTTTTTTGAGATACTATTCTTAATCTTAATAAAATCTTGATTACTTTCAAAATAATTTCAACCAGGGGCGCCTGGGTGGCTCAGTCGTTAAGAGCCTGCCTTCGGCTCAGGTCATGGTCCCAGGGTCCTGGGATCGAGCACCGCATCGGGCTCCCTGCTCCGCGGGAAGCCTGCTTCTCCCTCTCCCACTCCCCCTGCTTGTGTTCCCTCTCTCGCTGTGTCTCTCTCTGTCAAATAAATAAATAAACAAAATCTTTGAAAATAATAATAATAATTTCAAACAGTGAAAAAAATGTGTCCTCTCTTTGGGAAGGTAGTACATTAGAGTAAGGATCATTCTCTAGCATAACACTTAAATTATAAGAAGGAATGGAAGAGAACACATGTTACAATCAACATAAACTGACAACTGCAGGTAATCAATGGAGGCACATATACCATAAATAACTCTAGCACTACGACACACTATGTGGATATATTTACATATGCCATAACTAAATAACCTTAACCAGATGAAAATACCAGTGATTTATATTTGTGTGTGTATGTATACACACAAATCCATATTTGTGATATATATATATATATATATATATATATATATTTTAAAGTTAAGTAACCCTAACAACTATGAGAATACCAAGGAGATATTCACATATTTACAGATGAACAACCCTATCCACTATGAGAACACCAAGTGGATATATTTTATCTTACAAATGTGATAAGGATATTTTATTAATTAAAATGTTTCTAATATTTTGCAACTCAGTTACATTTTTGTACAAGTTTCTTGTTATTATTGAATGAGTATATATACTAAACACTAATGATTTAAAAGTATTTTAGCATAATGATACTTTTTAATATTTGTTTATTATGAAATATACATACAACTAATTGTATGCCATGCATATGTACAACAGAATCACACATGTGGGTTGTTGGGTGCACCAGAAGTTGTTCCCTGGGAATAGGCTGTTCTATGTATTCTGTGACTAGGCTTATTGCCACTCACCTCCAACTCTGAAATGTAAATTTAAGCAGAGTACTGTCAGAGAGAGAAGAGAGGGCCTGGCTGTTTCAGGGAAACAGGGCACAGAGTGTACGAGAAGAACTTCATCAGTGTCTGATCAAGAGAAACAAAGTATGAATGACAATATGGACTAGGCTCACCTGAGAATTATCTTTTCAGATTTAAAAGGTAGTACAATGGCAGTGAGGATTTTGGTCATGACAGCGCTGAATGTATCTGTAATTTGAATCACACTGTTCCAATGTGGACTGATGATTAGCCCTCTGTGTCTGCAGCATAATTATTTTTGTGAGATTCCTCCCTTCTTTTGCCTTCTCAGGATCCCCTTAGTCTCAACCGTGTTGCATCTCCTGTTGCCTCTAACATATGTCCTCTCTTTTCTAAGTTTATCTCTAATTTTGGTGGCTTCTTGAGAATTCCAGGACAGGTCCGTTTTTTGAGATATTTTTGAAAAAGCCTGTATATGTCTGAATGCTTTTATTCTACTCTCATAGATAAGTGTTAGTTTTGCTGGGTGCAGAGTTCTAAGTTGAAAATAATTTTACTAGATAAATTTCAAGGTATCCTTTCATTGCTTTCTTATTTTGAGGCTACTGCGGAAAAACCTAAAATCATTCAGATCCCTGATGCTTTGTGATTTTTTTAAGGTTTTAGGTTTGTATTCTCAGCATCCTGAAATACCCAAGTGATAGGCATGTATCTACTTTTATCCACTGGGCTGGGCTCTTGCTAATTTTTTCAATTTAGTCACTGTTGTCCTTGAGTTTGGAGAAAATGTTCTGAAACATTACTTTGAGAATTTCCTTTTCTCTGCTTCCTGTGTTCACTCTGATAACTTCTCTTAACATTAAATTATTTTAATTTTTATGAGTTCTTATTTTATGGCCACCATATCTTCTATCTCTGAAAACATTAATAGCAATCCTATGAAATTCCCTTCTGTTTCCTCCCAGTTGCATTTTTTCTGCTTGCTTATTTGAATTCCTATCTTTTATTTTAGAGGTTTCCTTCAAATATTTGTCTTAAATTCTTAGCAACCTGTTAATGATTAAGAAAAGGTGACTAAAGTCTCAGTTGGAAGTTCTACATGCACAAAGGTGTAATGGAAAATGTTTATCTAATTTGAACTTTGCCATAGATTAATCTAACTGGGCTATTTGTTGATGAATCCTTCAAAATCTCCCTTTTGATCTTTCCTCTTGGGCCTATTAGATTCTCATGAAAAGTTTCTTGCCTAGAGATTAAGGCCCTGACTGCCAGTGTTCTGGTAAGCATTGTTTAAGAGAACTGGAGTTCTCCACATTCTGAATTCAGAACGACTAAGGCCACTTAACCACCTGTTTCAAATTTAGTAATTGGGCTTTCAGCTGGACCTGGCATCCTCTAGCCTGGAGTACTTCATTTTTTTCTCTTTTGAGAATAACACACTATCACTTCACTGAATTTGTCGAGAACAGGCTCCCAGAGGTGAAGGAAAGGGAGGGGAATATAGGGACCCACTGTTTTCAAAATACATTAAGTCCTCCTTATTGTATTCTCCCTTCTCTATTACTAGTTATTAATGTGGTTTGTACAACTGGTTCCTGTGCCTTTAAGAATTCTGTGATACAGGGCTCCTGGGTGGCTCAGTTGGTTAAGGGACTGCCTTCTGCTCAGGTCATGATCCTGGAGTCCCAGGATCAAGTCCAGAGTCTGGCTCCCCGCTCAGCGGGGAGTCTGCTTCTCCCTCTGACCCTCCCCCTTCTTGTGCTCTCTCTCTCTCTCTCATTCTCTCCCAAATAAATAAATAAATAAATAAACAAATAAATAAAATCTTTAAAAAGAAAGAATTCTGTGATACAATCTGATTGGTTGACAGTTCCTCACACTGCCCACTTGGGATTCTATTTTTTTGAATCTGCTTAGTCAACTACCATTTGTTCATATGCCCATCTCCTTCCAAAACTGTGTTGAAATTTTCACCTCTCTGTTCTTATTCTTGGAGTTTTATGTATTAAAAAAAATCTGTCTACTGTAATTTTTATGGTTGAATAAGGAGCAAAATTTGATGCATGCATTCAACCATTCACTCTTACCTGAAACAAGACTTCCTTTTAAAGATAATATTATGCAGAAATACAATATAGGGAGCAGATCAAAATTAGAAATGCTTTGGTTCACATACAGTGGAGGCAGAAGAGACCTTGTTTTTCTAATTGTAAACAACATATTATCGCCAATGTTTTCTTCTTACTAAATAATTTTTCTAACTTTGTATGTAAAGGGGATACTTTCACCATAAAAATGAATTTCACAAAATGGAGTCCAAGGATATTTCTGAAATGGGGAATGCTTCTATTTTAGTATCTGTCAAATAATGCTAAATTTGGAAGCCAGTGTAATTTATACCCTAAGGGCTTAGGTCTAATTCAAAACATTCCAATTTCTATTATATAAAGCTCAAGAAACATGTGTTATAGTGTAGATAAGGAACACTTTGTTAGTGAACCATGCTGAACTGTAAGATTTTAAGAATTCCTTTTTAATATATTGCCTTACATTTTATCTTGCTTTCACATTTATTATGGGGGTAACTTAAAAAAAATATTTATGGGGTGCCTGGGTGGCTCAGTTGGTTAAGCGACAGCCTTTGGCTCAGGTCATGATCCTGGAGTCCCGGGATCGAGTCCCGCATCAGGCTCCCTGCTCAGCAGGGAGTCTGCTTCTCCCTCTGACCCTCCCCCCTCTCATGCTCTCTCTATCACATTCTCTCTCTCAAATAAATAAATAAAAATAAAAAAATATTTATAACCAAATATATCCCTGCCTCTTTACAAAGGAGAATTGCTGTTTTCCTATATTTCAGCTGGAGATTTCTATAATATTATACTTCCAAAAATATAACACTCTCAATTACCAGTATCATTTACCTTAAAGTCAATCTGTAGATTTATAGTAGAGAGTAGAGTAGTAGATAGTAGATTTGTAGTAGATAGTAGAGTTTACTATCTAATCCAACATTGTTAATGCACTGAAAAATCTATCATAAATCATATATTCCACTCATTTTGATAAAAAGTCAGAAGGTAAGGGAGAAATAAAAGACACACTGCACCCACGCTCCTTCTATAATATTTTAAAAGTATTTTTTAACATTTACCTATATCTCGCTTCTAACCTAAGGTTTTCACATAGTTTATTCTGGCTGCTATACTCCAGCCCCTGTATCCACATTTCTATAAGGAGGGATACAGGAACAAAAGGAAACAGAAAAGCTCTCGTTCCTTTCTTGTAAGGTAACATATCACACACAAGTCACATGTTACATTGGTCAACTCGGTCATATGCCCACAGTTAGTTGTAAGGCAGGTTTAGAAATGTAGACTTGAATTCGGAGAGCCATGTGCCAGCTAAAAGTCAGGGGTTCGACTACTGAAGAAAATGTATAAACAAGCCCAGGAAACAAACCACAATCTCTGCCATCCCTGGTATTTTATAGTCTCTCACCCAGCCCACCAAACCCGACCTTATTCTGTTAAAACCCTATTTTGCTCGCTTACCATTCATGTGCCATCTACCACCACCTCTCTCTCGCTTGCTCGCTCTTTATCAGATACTCTCATATCTTACTATTTTCCTTTACATTCCTATATCTCTTTCCCTAATGGAAACCTGGGTTTTCCCTTATGACAGTATTTGTTTGAAACTCAACGAAAGAAGAAGTAGTTTGCAATTTCTTTGCTCCGCAGAATAATTTCACTTATATTAACCATTACTTTGATTTCCAAGATACGCTTTCTCATTCTTTAAAAAATTGGACACCTTGGTTAGAATTGGCCTGTTACTCTGTGCCCTCCCAACATGAATTGATTATATGTGTGCCCATTTGTTTATATTAAAAAACCAGTGAATTCACAGTATTAACCAAGATACTGTGTATGCAGTGCTGATTGAAAAAGAGACATGTTGCTCGCTGTCATTGTTTAGAGTCTCAAAGAAGATGCTGCTCTTAATCAAATGTGCTAAATACATAAATAAGAATTATAAAATGATGTCAGAGAAGTGTTCTTTTTTGTTAGATTCTGAAGAATGATGGGACTTTCCTCAGTAGCTCTCAAGCAGCACAATTTAAGAGGTAAAAATAAAAAAACAATTGGCTTATATTTATAAAAGATGCACAGAGAAGCATATATTGGAAAAATGAGACATATTATTGATTTGTATCTTCTTCCCAGGAGTATATAACTTCTACTGACTTCAAACCTTGCCACCAGGTAGGCGTCTTCCAGGTGTGGAAAACATAAACTGAGATGTTAATGGTACTGTTACTACATTACTGCCATTCTATTACTCAGGGTGGCAATTTCCCATTATATGCAAAATATGACACTGAAACTTTACCTAAATTTTTCTTTGACCTTTGCTATTCCCATTTGTGTTGATTTTTTCCCTTTGTCCTCACATAGGTACAAGAAAAAATTTCACCAGTACTCCCCACACTTTTAAAAAGGTCATTACTTTTCTTCCAGGGTAGAGGTAAACAGTGACCCAACATTTGACTTTATAGCACTGACAACATCCTTCTTGAAACAGGGCGAAACAGAGTCAAATCCCTATTATTTGGACCCTGTCTAAAGTCTACCAAAAAATGCACTTGAGTTTTTCTCACACAGGTAGTGGAAAATAAAGATACAGGGTTTTATCAGTTTTAATAAAGAAAACTTATTTTAGACTAGAGGATCGGAGTGAGCTTCTCTGACTAAGTGATGTTTGCACTGAGACAGAGAATGATGAAAAGTAGGCACTCAGCAAAGAGAAAAAAATTCACAAGCCTCTGACAAAGTACATGTAAACGTCCTGTGATAGGAGGGACCATGGCATGTACTAACAAATGGTATTGATGGAGTGCAAAGAAAGCACGGGAATATGCAACCGGGATACATTTAAAATGTATCCTATAGCTAGGAGCCAGGCCTTAGCAAAGTAATACAGGTGACCTTAATGATTTGATCTTTATCCAAAGAGCAATGGCAAACTATTTAAATCTCTTAAGCAGAAACAAGATTGTTGGATAAGATCTTCATTTCGTAAAAACCATTCAGGCTGCAATTTGGAGTACAGTTTAAATAGGTACCAGAGTGGAAATGGGGAGGTTAGGGAAAAGGCCATACCAATAAATTGTCTGGTTAGTTTAGATTAAACTAAGTTGGTAACAGTAAAAATGAATAGAAAGACACAGATTCAAAAGATATTTAGCATGCAAAAATTCACATAATTTCCTGGTGAATTCAATAATAATAAAAGTTGTTAATAATTGTTGTGTCATAATTTACAACAAGTGCTTCATACGAATTATCTCCTCTGATACTTTGAGCAACCCTATGAGATTAGGATTAATACTATCACATTTTATGGACAAGAAAGCTACTGACAGGAGAACTCAAATTAATTTAGAAGTCTTACAGCTATCAAACTCCAACAGGATGA
This sequence comes from Callorhinus ursinus, assembly GCF_003265705.2. NCBI lineage: Eukaryota > Metazoa > Chordata > Mammalia > Carnivora > Otariidae > Callorhinus > Callorhinus ursinus. Next base: position 22,532,589 of record NW_027397068.1, read on the forward strand.
CTGCAATGTTGTTTGCTACTATATTTGGTCATAGTAACAAGCAACAATGACATCTTATTGGCTTATGAAAATGAAAGGTTATTTCTCATTCATGAGAAGTCTGCTGTGGGTTTTGGTTTTGTTTCTGTTTCTGTTTCTGTTTTTGCATGTCTTTCTATGGCCATTACCTTCCCTGTGGTAATTCATTATCCAGATTGCTTCAGTCTTTTAGTACCCTCATGAAGCCTTCTCTTACAACACCTTCAGAAAGGCTTAGTAGGATCTATTCACATAGTCCTGACCTATTTTAAGGGGCTCACAAGTGCTGTAGGGGGTTGCAGTCCGAAAGGGGAGAAAATTGGTTCTGTGAGAACTAGCAATATCAACTATGCTATTCAAATCTATATCAGATTTATAGTTTTCCCAACTAATTTTCATCGACTCAAATAGAAATAGAAGGAAGCATAAGCAATTTCTAGATTCATGAGGAAGAAAATGCATGTAGTTTTTGGCACAGGTGGAGATATCTCTGAAAGATCTGAGTGGAAATTTCTTGTAAGAAATTTCAAGTCATTATACATGTATGAGTTAGAGTTTGGAGTAAATGCATAAATAGTAAAGTCAGCATCAAGAAGATATGAACTGAAATAGTGAATGTAAACAAGAATGTCTCAATAAAGAGCACTGACTTAAGAACAGATGAGGGTCTGGGACAAAGCTTAGCTTACTTCTAAACTTTAATTATTGGATAATGGGTGTGGGTTTATAAAGGAGATAATGAATGCGTTGCCAGAGAAATGGGACTGTGATGTTTCACGACTTTATCATCTTTCCCAGCAACCCAGGGAGGGATCTATAGAGCCTTGTCTTAAGTTAGTGTCTGCAGCCCTTAATGTCCTACAGATGGAAAATGAGAACATCTTCAAATTCCTAGCTGCAGAAATGTGATTAACTTATACCAGCTTTGATGACCAGAACAGTAATGATATAGATGTTGTAAATAGGAAGAGTACTTGGCATCTACTGGCAGCTCAGGCTGTTATTGGTAGTGGAAATCACACTGACATCAGTGGCACATATTCCTGAAACTCTGGCCGGCACATGGTAGTGACGTTGGTTGGGTGCTTCACTTCTGGAACCGTCGCTAAACCAAATCCAAACAGACAGGGTTTTTATCTGTCTTCCCACCATTGCTCTGGGTAACATAAGTCTGTATGTCATTTGAACCTTGCCATCTTGTAACATAAGGAAACTCACTTAGTGGGTCTCATGTAATTAATGCCATCCTAGATAGTCTTGCCCATAGGAGGTGCCATTTCCCGTGAGCATCCACCAATGCCGTGCCTGATCTCCATGTCAAGGTCCAGAAGAGGTTGAAAGGAAGAGCAGGACCCTGCTGAAAATGCTGTGTGTAGGAAGGGATTCATAATGAATAGACGCTCCAACTCAACACTTTCTCTTGCCCAAGCAAGATTGCATATGAATTTAAAGGTGTGCAGATACTTTTTGTGGTTTTTCGCAGTTCCCTACAGAACACTGGAATGTTCACCTTGTGGTAAAACACTGGTGTGCAGCAACCACTCTTTAGGCTACTGACTAAGTACACATAGCTGTAACATATTCTTGAGTTCTCAGACAAGCTCTTAAACAGACTATGATATAAGATTGATAGAAAATGCACCCCCCCTTTTTTATAAGGCAACAAGACATCAACAAGAATAAACTTCATCTACAATAGGGAACCAATAACAATCCTGAGCCCCTTTACTCCAAAGCAATTTTAGTAACCCTCATGTCTAGCCGCATCCTTGCCTCCAGTGACACTAGGAATAAACCCTCACTCTTGAGTATCAAACTCTGAAATCACTGTCTCTGAACGAAAGCTCTTTTTTCTCCCACTTTGTTTTACTCCCATTTCACCTATACCCTCATCATTCCCAAGCTTTTCAGTAATTTTAATAGTTCCTTATATCTCTCCTTCCCTCTACTTACCTCCTACAGACAATAAGACAGTGGAAATGAGAATTTTCAGAGAGGCAGAAGGATGTATAGAGAAAAGAATTATGATAGTCTATGTTTTCTGAAACTTCCTTTTAACTTAAAATTATGTTACTAAGATTTGCTCATATTTTTGCTGATAGCTCTTGTTCACCATTTTTCACTGCTGTATAATATTTCTTGACTAAATCTACCATTACTTATTTATTTGCTCTCTAGTCAGTGGCTACTAGAATTTTTTTAAGTTATGTATTGTACTAGTACGTGTGTGTATATGTATATATGTATATACATATATATACACATATATATATATATGTCTTTTGGTATCCATGTGTTAACATATTTATTAGATATACATACTCTGAGCTTTGGAGTATGTCAAACTTCTACTCTCCAACACTGCCAAAACCTGCACCTGTCAGCACCTAAATCATCAATATGTAGGAGAACATTTCCTCTCCAAATCTTGGTCTTTCTCAGATTTTATTTTCTAATTTTTTCTTATCAAATTTGTCAAATGCCATTGTGGTCTTGATTTGCTGATTTCCTGTTGTCTAGTGCTATTGATCATCTCCCATGTGTATTAGCTACATGTGTTTCATACTCTTTCAAGTCTACTCAGGACTTTTACCCAGTTTTCTATTGAATTTTTTTTCTTAATGATTTCTAGGCACCTAAATACTACTGATATTACCTAACCTGTTATTTGTTTTTATTTGCTGCAAACATCTCCTCTCCTGTGTTACCTATGTGTTTTCACTTTTTAAAAAAGTCTATTTGATGAACATAAGTTGCTAATTTTAATGTTGCCAAATGTATCATTCTATTATTTTCTTGTTCACACTTTTGATATTCTGTTTAAGGAATGCCTCCTTTATTGATAACAGAATGATATTCATCTATATGTTTTTCTAAAAATTTTAAAGTTTTACTTTATAATTTTAGTTTAATTCAAATGTGTACATTCCCTTTTTCCCCACCTGTATAAACATCTTTTCCTCCTCATTTAATTTGTCAAATGGTATCTCCTTCTCTCAGTGACTGCTATGCTACATCTGGAACCTATCATACATGTGTGGGTCTGTTTCTGGGTTTTGTATTTAATCTTTTCTTATTCTCTGTCTTCAGAAATATCTTGTTATATCACCTAAATTTCATAATCAATCATTTAAATGACACACATACACCGAAACATAACTGCTGGAATTTTAATCAGAATGAAGTCAAATCTTTGTATCAATTTGGAAATAATTTTTGTATTTATTTGATATTATCTTCTTACTCATGAACACTCACTTGCCTTCTTTAATGTCCTTTGAAATTTATTTTGCATATGGTTCTTGCATATATTTGTTTCATTTGTTCCTAGGTAATTTATAATTTTTGTAGCTATTATAAATGGTGTTTTTCTTAAAATACTGTTTTTATACTGTTTGTTCCTTGTATATAAAGGTATATAAGGATATCATATATTCAGCCACCTTGCTAAGTTCTCCTTTTATTTCTACACATTTGTCTCTAGATTATTTTGGATTTTCTATGTAAACAGTCACATGATATGCAAATAATGAATGTCTTATTTCCTTTTTCAATCTTTTGTTTTTAAGTTTCTTCTTGTCTTATAGAGCTGTCTATGACCCCTAATGCAATGCTGAACCTCATAGGTGCTGGTAGACATCTTTGTTTCTTCCTGACTTTAAAGGAGATGTTTCCAACCTATTTGGCATTTCTCATTTCACCTCCCTCTTTTAAACTTACTGCTGAAACCACCAGGTCCGTTCCCCCTCAGCCCTTGTCTAGATCTCCAACTATGTTTCCAAGACTGTGTTGACCTCCAAATTAAACGGATGTATATGAACTACAGTCTGTCCCAGGGACAGACTTTGTGTAGGAGGTGCAGAAGCAAACAAGTACAGGCCCTCACATAGTTTGGATTCTTCCTGTACACCTATACAGAGCCAGACCCTCATTATCTTTATCCCAATGTTAGCACTTTCTATCTTTTCCTGTTTCCAATGGTTTGTTTTTTAATCTACTCCTCACACCTCCAATATAGTTGTTTACAAAATGGAACCTGATAAATCATTCATTCGCTGCAAAGAGCAAAATGGTCATTAGTTGTTTTTTTTTTTCCTATTTCCTGAAATATAAATAATAGCTTTTCGACATGTCATTTAGAGACACTTTGGACTCCACGCCAACTGGTTCCAAACTGTCTTTTTAGCTCCCATTTTCGTTACTGCACTCATATACTCTATATTTCAAACATACCAAATAATTGATTAATAATTTTGCCAAGAATTTTCCCATTTCATGCACTTGGTGTACCTGAAAGGTTGTCATCCCCGTCTCTATCAGAATTTTCTGCTCAGTTTTCATGATCTAATTCATAGGTAGAAATGTATCTAAGATCTCTTTTTGAAGTCTTCCAAGACTCAGCACAGTCTTTCATATAATATAGTAGGTGCACATTATTTGTGATATGTGAATTTTTCTTTTGAAAATAATTTTAATTTCTATTTTATAGCTTGAAAAATGTAAGCAAGTTAGTTTTAAAACTAGTTAAATTCCAGTAGGGGAAGAATGAAAACAGAATTTAAGGAAAAATATTCTTGTGATTGCAGTGGCAATAGACATAGAACTGATAAACATGATTCATTTATGATAGTTTCAAATGTATAATGATATATTTAAGGATTTGCCCCTACATTAGCATGCTTATGGTTTTATTATTTGATCTTTACTGAAGTAAACCTTAATTTACATGTGTCAGTAATATTTTTGTTAAGACTAGTTGAAAGTTCATAAATTATGATTTATGATTAACTTCCTTCTAAAGAAAATATTTTGTAGAATGTTAATTCCACAAATGTTCCCTAAATACCTCTTGTGAGCCAGATATTACAGTATTAGCTAAGGATTGAATGATTAGCTAGCAGACTGGGTTTTCCTGTGATACAGCTTACAGTATAATATGTAAGCAAACATTACACAAATAATTACACAAACCAATATATTGTTAACGTATTAAACCAATATAGTGAGTAGAAAGCATTATAGAGACAACAGTTTACATTCATGAGTAAAGGGTGACTGAGTAAATGAAATTTTAGGTTAAACTATAAAAAGTAGAATTGCACCAGAAGAGAGAGAGGAAGGATGAAAGTTCTAGAGAAGAACCACTCAAAGAATAACATGGGTGAAAACACGGTCAGGGAAGAGAGAAGACTGGTAGAGCCAAAACAGTGAGCAAGGGTAAAAGGACTTGAGAGTAAGATTAGCATTTCACTATAGAAGGAATCACTGGAGGCTTTGTTGCCCACATAAAGAATTCTGTATTTTTAGTACAGTCAGAAGCATTAGAATTTTTTAATTAGGGTAGTTATGTGATCAAATTAGAGTTTTTCACAGGCAATTTTGGCAATCGCGATTCTAAGAGCACCCAGAAAACCCTTAGGGCACTCATGAGCCTGTCACCCTAAGCAAAATGTTGGAAATGCATGGACCTACATTTGCAAAGACTTACTTTGCTGAGTTTTCCAGTAAAAAAAGAAAAAAGATAATCTTATATCTACAAGTAGGGAAAAATCCTTCTTGATTATTCAACAGGCAGCTAGGGAGGAATGTCCCATTCTCCTTCACATGACTTATTTTTGTCTATTCAAGGTTTAGAGTCTCGATAAATATTTGCTAAAAAAGTGAACAGTGATATCTCAGGAAAATAACAGGTCACTGTTATTAGCTAAACAGGTCTAATTAGCTAAATAGGTCACAATTAATAGCTAAAACTCCATTGGTAAAAAATGAGTGTAGAGTGGCAGAGAAGGTCGTGCTGGTCACCTTGTGATGCTCAACTGTTAGGAGAATCAAGTTCAGAATTAAAGAAATTATAATAAATAGTATAAAGAAAATACAATATGAAAAATGTCATTAATGTTACTAAACTAGTAACAGAGGCAGATAGAAAGATGGAAGAAAGCATGGGTTATCAGTATAAATGAATTCTTTAGCTTTTAATATTAAACTTTAAGGTGCACCTAGGGGGGCTCAGTCAGTTAAGCGTCTGCCTTGCATCAAGTCATGATTTCAGTGTCCTGGAATAGATCAAGCCCCTCATTAGGCTCCCTGCTCAGCGGGGAGCCTGCTTCTCCCTCTCCCTCTGCCTCTCCCCCCGCCCCCTGCTCGTGCTCTTTCTCTCTCTCTCTCTCCCTCAAATAAATAAATAAATAAAATCTTAAAAAAAAGAAAAAAAACTTTGAAGAGGAAATCAAGAAATCATCTAGAGACATTGCCTTTCTTGTCTTTCTCCATGGGTGTTTTATACAACCTCATTCCTTAAACTACTAGCTAGATTTCAGTGACTTCACATTTATGTTGAGCCTAGACTACTTCTCTGATTGCCAGACACCTCTATGTAACTACTGAGCATTTAAAATTTCCCCCAAATCTCTTCTCTCTATATTCCATTTCCTGGTAAAAGTCACTGCTAAGCACTCTGTTAGATGCTGAAGAACGTAAAGCTAATATATTACAATAAACAGATCAAAATCCTTTGTAAAAAGTACTCTTCTAGGCTTATATAGGATTATATGACTTTGTGGAGAAGGTACCTAATCCAGATGGGGGGCCAGGAAAAATGCATGGGGAAAACCTCCTCAGGAGATGGTACAGAAAATGGCTTGGGAGAACCAACATAAACAACCAAAGGATGGGGTTAAATACAGTTCAAAATTTACATTTGAGGTTGTGAATATACATGGGGAGGAGAAAGAAAGCATTGTATGTTCTAAAGTAATGCCATTGTTAGGAGTTTCTACTTACCTCTTAAGGAATGAATACTCACTGAAATATAAGAGGGGGCTGATTTGATTATAATCATAGTTTAGATTAAAAAAAAAAGTCACCTCAGGGACACTGGGGTGGCTCAGTCGGTTAAGTGTCTGACTTCAGCTCAGGTCATTGTTTCAGGATCCTGGGATCAAGCCCCACGTGGGGCTCTGCACTCCCCAGGGAGTCTGCTTGTCCCTCTACCCCTGCCCCCCCACCCCCGCCCCCTGCTCATACTCTAAGTGTCTCTCTCTCAAATAAATAAACAAAATCTTTTTTTTTAAAAAAAGAATCACCTCAGTGGCAGGGTGAGAATCAGTTTGAGGGGACCTAGATTAGAGTCTAAAAAAAAAAAAATGGTGGCTATTACTTAACCCTTGTAAAGAAAAGGAAAACGAAAAGAAAAAACTAAATCAATAGAAATGGGGATGAAGAAATTTGAACAACTTTGAGAGAAATGAAAGAGTTAGAGTCATGACATATGAGTGCTTGTGGAGAAGAGACACAGAAGGACAAAAGGGTGACTCCAGAGTTTCTGGCTTGGGCAGCAGCATGGGGGAGTTTGTCTTACGATAGGGTAAGAGAACATAGGATGGAACTGATGTGTGAGAATTCTTTCACACCTCATTCTCCATCACATCTACACTCAGTTTTCATTAAATTGTATCAACTTTTCCTCCCATTTTCTTAATTCAACAAGTGATAATTTAGTTAGGTAATATACTTGAGATAATATACCAAGTTAGTACCTATAATCAAGGAGTTTATAATCAACTGTCCTCCTGAGTATTTTTGAATTTATCTTCTTCTACTACCTCTACTACTGACTTCTGACTTGGTACATTAACTTACTTTCTCCAATCTTCATCTTCCCTTAAATCACCCTCAAAATTGCTGAAAGAATCGCCTTTTTAAAATTAGCTAATTCCTGCTCAGTGGGGAGCCTGCTGCTCCCCCTGCTTGTACACGTGCTCTCTCTCTCTCTCAAATAAACAAATAAAATCTTAAAAAAAATAAAATCAGCTAAAACTGTTTCCATTATAACATTAATGACATAATATATTGGAATGATTTTCTTGCAGGCATACCTTCACCTTTGGGCTATGAGATTCTTGTAGGAAGAATGTGGATCTTCCTTTTTTTTTTTTTTTTGTATTTCTACCCCCTACCATAACTTACTACACACTCAATGCTTTCTGAATGAGTGAACGAATGAATGACTCCATGACTAACTTACAGAAATACACTCCTATGTGTCGAAGTTTTAAAGAGAGATGTCAAGGAGGACATACATGTGTTTCCACAAGACCTCGATGTTTGCATCACAATTCCAGATCTAGTCACAAGTTTAAAGTCCGTAACTATTTTTTTTCATCTGTATTGAGCTGGCCTCTGTAGAATTGTCTTTTGGGAAGCTGTACCTTTAAACCAGATGATTTATCCATGCAAATGCAAGTTGCTATGCTATTTACAATGTTTGAGGCCATTACTTTAGAGAAGCACTGTCCAGTAGAATGCTCTGTGATGAAAGAAATGCTCTAGACTTGCTCTGTGCAATAAAGTAGCCATTAGCCACATGTGGTTATTGAGAAAGGAAATGGCCAACTGATAAACAGGACATTTAATTCTATTTAATTATTTTAAATTTATGTGTGAATAGCAACATGTAGCTAGTGGCTACTTTATTGCATAGGGCAACTCTATAATAGGGAAGGAAATTTTTCTCCCATGTTGATTTATTGAGTCTTAACTGACGCTAGTATATAATTATATATTACTTTTACCTTAGGTTTTGCATCTGCCTCTTGTTTGCCTGATTTGATTGTCAACTTGCCTTCTTTTATTGTACCTAAGAAACCTATCTTGGATCTGTTTCACTGCCTCTCCCAATCTCAGGTGCAGAGAATGCCTGGCATTAAGTATTGCCTAGTCTGAGGTTCTGTACCTGGTTCTCAATTGCAGCATCTTACCTCTGGCAGCCACGTCTTTTCTAGAGGTGGATTCAGATTGTGCCAATTATCATTATCCTAAAGTTACCATATACTTATGTTTTAATCTGAATGAAAATTCAGATTACCTGAGATGACTATAAATGTATATTGGTTTGTAGGTATTCTCTACTCGTTAAGAAAGGTGAGAATTGGGAAGAAAAATGTGAAATCAATTATTATTTTCAGAAGTGGTACAAGACTTGCTAGTGATATGAAAATCAGACTATAGGTAGTGAGTTTTATGACTCTAAGCAGCTTGGAGCATCAAGTTACCTTTTTCCTGAAACATCATCAGGGAACCCACTCTGTGTACCTGCCTAGGAAGGAAAGATCTCTCCTACTAGTGAACCACACATCATCTAATGGGAGAATGCTGCAGGCATATGGATTTTAATTTAACTAGAAATTTCCTTTTCCATGCTTCAGATGGACTAAGACTCCTTCCTCTTAAACTTTCTCTCTCATTCAAGGAAAAACAATTTTTGCATCTTTTTAGTTACAGTCCCACTCTAGTTTCTCTGTCAGATACTAAAGATACTCAGAATGTATCTATTCACAAGTTCCAAGTTCTTAAACTTTTCGATGGCCTTTGTCATGCTTACATATCCAAGATTTCTCAGTTGTTTTCACTTAATTGACTGATCAAATCAGGGAGCAATCATTAGATTTAATTTATCTGACCTGTCAAGAAATCTTAAATGATTTAACAAATAATTTAAAAAGCATTATTTAAACTAATATTGCTTATAGAAAAACACTAAAAAGATAGAGTGATATTTACATTGTACTATTACTAAACCACTAATGAAATCAGCTGCCTAAATTAATGGCAGCTTTATCAGAAAATAAAGCAGATGAGTTATTGAGAAAATTCTAATATTAAATATTATGGTTGTCATGTATCAACAATATTATGTGTGTAAAAGCAATTATTGTTTGTTGACATGCCACAAAATATTTTGCTTTTTAGTTGGTTTAAATCATATACTCATTAAAAATTAACTATTAGCATATTCACAATTCATATATAATGGAAAATGCTTTCTGACTTTTTGCTTTATTTAATATTGAAAGTTTGGAAACAAGAAAATAGACTTTCTTAAATAGAGATGATTTTGTAAGCCACATTGTATATGTATGAAGGTGCCAAGTGATCAGTTATGATGGGACATTTGATAAGAAAGTACGTTACTATGTGGAAAAAGTTGTTTCTTAATATCAACACAAAGAAATTAGTTGATGGTCAAAAACATCCTCCCTTATTTTGATTCTAGAAGATACCCAATGAATCAGATTTCATACAAATGAAATCAGATTTCATTTGAGTGGTGATTTGCTTCTGTTACTTAGTGATTCTGTAGGCTCTTGTGATACAACTGTGGCTTGAAACTGCACGTGTCTATTAGAAATTGGGAACTTTCAGGAGATGGGTATGGGAATACTGATGTGGGCAACTCTTCCATTTAACAGAAATCATCATAACATATAAGAACAAATCCCAAATATATTATTTTTATAAGTGATCCACAGTAAATAAAATGAAGGTTGAAAGTAGAGATGCAAATAAAATACATAATGTATATACTGTATATATGTCAAATTTATATATTAAAAATGTAATATATAGTATTAAAATTGATGACTATGTTATTATCAGAGGGAATAGAATTCAAAACAGGGGTACTACTAAAGAAAAATAATGATGTTTCATAATGATAAAAAGATGAAGGCATTCAGAAAATATAATAAGATTAAATGTGCATGTACTAAATAACAGAGCAAAGTATTCTTAGAACTAAGCAGAGAAATAGACAAATCTAATCCATAGTCATAGTTAAAAATAATCAGTTAAGAAATCATAGTTAAACAAAGTTAAAATCTTTATTTGAAGGCCCACTTTTGTCAACTGATAGAAAAAATAGACAAGTCAGTAGAGACAGAAAATATGAGCATCATCAGTCCATTTGACCTAACCACGGTCAGAGAACACTACCTGCAAGAGTTGTAAAATACACATTGTTTTAAATGTGCATGTGGAATACTCACTAAAATAGATCATACACTGGATCTTAAAAATGTTTCAATAAAATAAAAAGTTTGTAACCTCTGATCACAAGGGTATTGAGTTAGAAATTAAAAGCATCCATTAAAAATCAATGACAAAATATCTATGAAATCTGCAAGTGTACACACAATTACCTGTGAGTTGATGAGAAACTCAGAAGAAATTAGAATATATTTGATACTCAACACAAAAACAAAATATCAAAGTTTATGGAATAAAGCTAAATAAGTCTTTATATCGAAGATTATAACTTTACATATCTTTATTAGAGAAGAAAAACATTAATGCCAATGATCTAAGTATTTACATTCAGAGGCTAGAGAAAAAGAACAAACAACATCTAAAATAAATAAAAAATAATACAGGTAACATTAGAATCAATGACATAAAAAACAGTCATTAGGGAAATATTTAAAAGCCAAGAGATGGTTTTTAGAAGAAATTAAAAATATTAAGCCCTAGCAAGAAAACAAAGAATACAAATGACCAATATCATGGTTGAAACATATGACTAAAATTTTTACAGAAAGAAAGTAATACAAGAATGTTATGAACAATTTCATGTCAAAATTGGAAGATATACATTACTTAATTTAAGGGACATAATATAAAACTATAGTAATCAAGAGAATGTGGTACTGTCATGAGGATAAACAAACAGAACAATTAAAGAGAATCAAGAGCCCTGAAGTAGATCTAAAGTCGATTTTTGACCAATTTGCTAAGTTGATTTGATGAGTAGAAAGAATTTCTTTTTGAGAAATGATGTTGGAATCACTAGAAATCCATATAAAAAACTGATCAACACTTAACTCACTCTATACATAACAATTAATCTCAGATTGACCACAGATTTAAGCATTAAATCTAAAACTGTGAAGATTTTAAGAAATCATATGAGGTTATATTTGAGTTTTAACAGAGAACATACATACTACTAATTAAATATAAAAGAAAATATGGATTAATAGAACTTCATCAAAATTAAAGTTTTCTGCTCATGAAAAGACACCACTTAAAAATGGGAAGACCAGCTACAGATTGTGAGAAAATTTGCACAACAGTGATATCTAATTCAAGTTCTCCTGGGCAGAATACATAAAGAGCTTCAAAAATCAATAGTACAAAGTAGCTGAAAAAAAAATAAGTAAAGGTATGAAATACGTTCTTCATAAATAAAAATATAAAAATGATTAAAAAAGATGAAACGTGTCCAACTTCCTCCAGAGATTAAAAGTTTACTACTTTATACTCACAAGAATAGCTACAAATAAAAAGAACTTAAAATGTGACAAAAGCAAATGATAGTGGGGTTTTGGAGCAATTGACACAAACTTGTTGGTAGGACTGTAAGAGAATGTTACTACTCCAGTAAGGTGTCTGACAATTTCTTGAGTACTTATACATCCACCCTATGAGGCAGTGATTCCACACACTGGTATAAAGAATAAAAGTACAAAACATATGTTCAAATAAATACATGGACAAGAACGTTCGTAGCCCCTTTATTCAGCTAAATATCCATCAATAAGAGAATGGATAGACGAGGTGTTATGTATTCATACAATGGATTTTAAAGCACTAAAAAGAAAAACTACTGATATGTGCGAAAACATGGTTGAAACTCAAAAGACTAACAAAAGAAACCAGATGCAAAATACTATATTCTGTATGCTTCTCTATCTAAAATTTGGTAGCAATGAGAAGTAATTTATAGTTGGTGAAGGTGAAGAGCAAGACATTACCATTCAATAGGTTAAATGATTTTCAAATAACTTAACTGTCCCAGAACAAATCTCAAAAACATTTATAGGAATATAAAAAATAACCAATGTCTAAAAAGGTAAAATTCACAATGTATAGCATCCAATAAACAAAAATTAGCAAGTATGTAAAGAAGCAGCCAAATGCAACCCAAGTGAAAAGAAAAATGACTCATATAACTAGACCCACAAGTGACTCACAGGATGAAAATATTACAAAGGGCATTTAAAACATTTTTATGACTATATACCATATGTTAAAGAAGCTGGAAGAAAGGTTGAAGATCTTAAGATATGCTAGAGATAAAAATGACAATGTCTGAGATGAAAAATAAAATATCCTGGGTGGAACCATATTAAATTAGACATTTCAAGAGAAAAGTTTAGTATACTTGAATATAGCAATACAAAGTTTCCAAAATAAAATACAAAGAGGAAAATCACTAAAAAAAAAAAAAAGAACTGACAAGCAGTGATCTGAGAAACAACTTTAACCTGTCAATTAGATATGTGAGTATTGTCCCTGAAGAAAGAAGACCAAAGTTATGTGAAGAAATAAAGGCTAAAATTATCCAAATTGAGTGAAAACTATCATTCAAACAGCTCAAAGAACTGTAAGAGCAAGAAATATGAAGAGAACTACACCAACATACGTTATAACCAAATTGCTTCAAGTCAGTGATAGAAAATCTTTAAAACAGTAAAAGAAAAAGGATAACAACAACAACAAAAAAGTAAGGACTTCTTCAGAAGCAATGCTAGATAGAAAACAGTGGAGCAACATCTTTCAAGTAATTAAGAAAATAACTGTTAATTGAGAATTTTTGTCCAGTGAAACATCTTTAAGAAAAAAATAATGCCTTATGTAGACAAACGGAGACATTCATTATAAGAAATGTTAAAGAGTCCTTTGAAAGAAGAAAATAATAGTAGAAGGAAGCCTAGTTGTACAAAAGGTAATAAAGAACACTAAAAAATGGTAACTAGATGAGTAAATATAAAGATTTACTATTATTTAACATCTTTAAATAAATTGACCAAAGCAAAAAACAATAAAAGTGTATTTCAAAGTACACAACGTATGTAGAAGTAAAATGCATGACACGAATAATGCCAAATCTTGGAGAGAAGAAATGTAATTAAACTACTCTAATGTTGTGATACTAGAAACACAGAACGTTTACCAGGAGGGACCATATCCTGGGACATAAAACCAGTATTATTAAATTGACACGTGTTTAAATAAAACAAAATGCATTCTCTGCCCACATGGAACTGAATTAAAAATCAAGAATAAAATTTTTAGCCAAATATTATAATATTTTGGGAAAACACCATACTTCTAAGTAATTTATGAGTCCAAGAAGAAATCAAAAGATAAATTTAAAATATTTAGTACTGAATGAAAATGAAATACAATATGTCAACATTTGTGGGGTGCAGTTGTAGCAGAACATAAAAGGGAACTTATAAAACAAAATGCCTTTTTAGAAAGAAATACACTGGGCGCCTGGGTGGCTCAGTCGTTAAGCGTCTGCCTTCAGCTCAGGTCATGATCCCAGGGTCCTGGGATCCAGTCCCTCATCGGGCTCCCCGCTCGGTGGGAAGCCTGCTTCTCCCTCTCCCACTCCCCCTGTTTGTGTTCCCTCTCTCGCTGTGTCTCTCTGTTGAAAAGTAAATAAAATCTTTAAAAAAAAATAAAAAAAGAAATACATCTCAAATCAATGACCATGGTTTCCACCTTAGGAAACAAGAAAGGGAAAAGAAAACAAAAACACAAAGTAGAAGAAAGAATATAATACACATCAGAGTGGAAATCAATGAAATGGAAATCAAACACAGTAGAGAAAATAAGTGAAATTAAACATTTGTCCCAACATTCATTCCTGATAAAAACTCTAATCAAAAAGTAAATGGAAGGAAATTTATTCAACTTGGTAAAGGTTGCCTGAAAAATTATAGCTAATATCATACATAATGAAGAAAGACAATGTTTTCCCCCTAAGATCAGGAAGAGGACCAGGATGACTGCTTTTTCTAATTCTACACTACATTGCTCTGGAGATGACGGATATGTTCACTATTTTGTTTGAGCTGATGTTTCACAAGTGTTCACATATGTCTAAACTTGACAAATGGTACCCTGTAAACCTGTACATCAGGTATATCTCAAGAAAACTGTCAAAATCTGTGTATTACACGGCATCTAAATTATATAATAATAAAAATATTACCAGAAAAAAATATGAGTGATTCCTAACTCAGGAATTTTGAGATTTTTTTATTCCGTGCTTTATACAAAGAAGTGAAGAAATAGCATGTCTTGGAAAAGGAGAATATCAAGTCTGATTCTAGTCCAAAGTTTCCCAGGACCATTTGCTGTAGACTGAATGTTTGTATATCCCTCCAAATTTATATGTTAAAACCAAATCCCCCATGTGATGGTATCTGGAGGTGAGGCCTTTGGGAGGTGATTAGGCCATGTGGGTGGAGCTCTCATGAATGGGGATAGTACCCTTTCAAAGAATTTCCTTGTTCTTTACACCATGTGTGGTTATACCTTATACAGAGAAGACAGCCAGTATGAGCTGGAAAGGAGGCACTCACCAAATACTGAATCTGCCAGCACCTTGATCTTGGACTTGCCACCCTCCAGAACTGTGGGAAATAAATTTCCGTTACTCATAAGCCACCCAGTCAATGTGTTCCGTGAGAGCATACATATAGTCCAGGCTAGAACATATAGTGCAGCCTGAATGGACTAATACAATGCTTAACTAGAGTGGTTTTTCTCAATGCTAATTTGAACATTCCAGTTCCGCACTTTAAAGCTTTTCCTTTGACTCCATGTGAGAAAGCACTTAAAAATGATACATAACTTCATGCATCAGAGTGGCATGTTTAACTCTGTCTTTATCTCTTAGTAGCATCGAAATTCCATCTTTGAACCATCCCATTCTTTCTCTCCGCCCATGGCAAGCTGAGCTACCTGCTATCTGAACATTTTTTAGATTACACTGTACAATCTCTTGTTTCAGTTTCTTTAAAATTCTTTTTGTCTGCATGGAGAATTCATCTTCCTTGTTCATGTCTCTTATACTTCCTCCAGAGATCGTACTTTGACCTTTCAGATTATATTAGATTCCTTTGCTATGTTTGCTAAGTGGAATAAATAGATTTATATGCACAAAAGACAATTTTGTACCAAGAACATTAGACAGAGTTGAAAAGGGAAAACAAAACTCTAAATAAAAAATAGTAGACGAAAGAAAGAAGTATTTTAATTTCAATTTCTACTCATCTGATTGTGGGTTAGAAATTGTGCATAAAATTTAGTGACATTGCATATTTAAAGGATAAAGGACTGCATCCATCCTACCAGCTCAGATAATTCAAATGATAGTTAAGATGACTCTGAATCCCAAAATCTGGTAGCTCCAAATTTATCACTTTCACTTCCATTAATAACAGAGAGTTCAGAGCTTAGAATCTCTCTGGAGCTATATTTTGGCATCCGTGAATATGAGCAGATGTGACATTCTTTTACTGCCCGCACATTCATATTCATCTCAAACAACTGGAGGTAAGAAATCGGGGATACTGAGCAAGGAGAGCCATAACAAAAATTGAAATAATTAGATTTCAACTTTATTTCTGAGCAAAAAAAATGAAGTTGAAAAAAACATAGTTAGAAAAAGATGTACTTATTTGTGTGTTTAATTTTAGAAGCGTGTAATAAAGAAATAAATGTAGAATGTAGTCAAACAACATCCGGGGGAAGCAGAAATCCACAAGAGATATTTTGTATTTTTTACTCAGATTAAAATATGTATAGCCTTTATGGAATTTTAAAGAATACAAATATTAAAAAAAAAGAGAACAGTTTTCCTAAACATTTATCTACCTGAAAATTACCTAAGAAATTTATTAAATCATACATTTCTGACCTACTACTTCATAATTTGGGGTCAATTGTATAATGTGTGCTGGGGGTCTGGATTAAAAAAAAAGAAAAATCAGATGATTTGTATGTAGGTGATATTGAACCACATTTTTATAACCACCAAAGTTGAGATCATTCAAAATTTTGTGTTTTGCAAACAAATCCTACTAATATTTTAACATATGTTTTAGCACATATTTTCCCAGGGTTTTTTGGCCCGCATCTATTTAGCTATTTTGTTTGAAGTCCTTAGCATATAGTAAAGCATTCAAATACGTGCTGTGGGAAGGACAGAACTGATTTTTCTATAGGCCTAGTGGTTAAGAACAAACTTTGTGATAGCTAGAGGTCTGGGTCTAATCTTGGCTTCACTGTGGTCTGAATTTAATTGAGTTATTTAACCATCTCATAGCTATTTTTCCTCATCTTTATAATAATAAATAAAACATTGGGACACCTGGGTGGCTCAGTCGGTTGAGCATCTGCCTTGGGCTCAGGTTATGAGCCCCGCATTGGGCTCATTGTTCAGCAGGGAGTCTGCTTCTCACTCTGCCTGCCACTCCCTCTGCTGGTACTCTCTCTCTGAAAAATAAATAAATAAAATCTTCAAAAATAAGTAAATAATAATAAATAAAACATTACTTATTTTTTGTAATAATTAAATCATATGATATATATATAAAGTACTTGACACAGTGAATATAGTTAACACACAGTATACTAGCTATCATTATCTTAGTAAGAGTTGCCGATTTTCTCATATAAAAACAAAGTGTATACTTTAAGTGATAGATTTTAGGCCACTTGATTTAAGAAAAAACAAAAGTAATAAATTAAACGCCAGTATGTTAGCATTATTCTTTATGTAAGGCATTATTTGCAACCAATGTCTAACTTCCAATAATATGAGTGAAATTATACTTTGCTTTTAAACTACTAATATTTGACTTTGGAATTATCATCTAGGACCAGAATTTACAGGACATGTAACTAAGATAATAACGAAATAAAATAAAATAACTATAATCTTGTTATATATAAACTCAATGTGATTAATTGAAACATTTTCCTACACAAAGCTTAAAAAAATACCCTATTTTCTTCCTCAACAAATGTACATTCTTTAGTAAATATTAATCATATTAAACGTTACTGTACTTTTCACCATTATTTATTTGTAAATACTACATTACAGTTGCTGATGGGATCTAAGCAGAAAACAAATGACATTCAGGTAAAGATAAGCAAAATCACCACAGGTATGGAATTGCCAGTGTTTGGGAATCTAATTTCAATGTAAATCTATTGACTTATCAATTACAACCATAAGTATAAGAAGTAGAGTTAATATAAGAAAAGCTATCCAATTATAGAACTATGATGATACATTCCTAAATGCACTTAAAAGATGGATATTTCTTTTAGGTAATTGAAAAAGAAATGAAGAGCTATACTAAATGCATGGTTTCACAGCAGTTTGAAAATACAAACTTCATGAGGGAAAAGGAAGAAAATTGCTTTTGTATAAGAGAAGCCCTGGGGAAATTAGTAGAGTATAAGAGCGTGTGTGCGTGTGCACGTGTGTGTGTACATGCAGATGTGTGTGTGTGCATGGGTGGGAGCGCATGCATATGTGCGTGTGTGTGTGTGTGTGTGTGTGTGTGTGTGTGTGTAATGCAGAGTGGTGGCTTGGAAGGGTTTATGTTTTGGCAGACTTTGTAGCTTTTTTTTTTTTTTTTAAGAAGTAGGGCTTACCTGAAAGGAAAAAAAAATCACAAGCTGTGCTTTTGAATAAATTTCTGTTTTCCAGGTTAATTCTTTCTTTAGTTGAGGTCTATTCCTTAATCTGAGGTGTTACTGTGAACATAAACCTGACCTCTCTGGTGTGAAATACAAACAGCTTTCAATTACTGAACAATCTGTAAAGAGATTAAACCTGCTTAAGCAATTAACTTGGAGAAAGTAGAAACCATTCATGAATTTTTAAAATTATTCTTCTCTGCTATGGATTCAGTCTTGTGACCATAAAGACACAATGTGACTTTCAAATCAACATCAAGTATGAAAAGTTATTTTCTATAAATTCAAAAATTTAATATAGAGTTAGTTGTAAGATGAAGAAAATAACTATTAAAGTGATGGAAGAATGTACATCTTAATATATGTGTACAAGTGACCAGTTAGAAGGACGTTTTGTGTCCCTGCTATGTATTTAATTTAATTAATTAATTTAGTTAAAATTTTATTAAATTAATTTTTTTATTCAGCAAGAATAATAGTTGATGGAGTTTTGAGAAATATCTTTCATACTAATGATTCTATCATAGACAAATATCTAAATTTAGGAAATCAAGTGCTTTGAAACTCTGAAGGAATATGGTGTTAGATGGCATGAACTCCTCGAAATTATCAGAATGAACAATAGCAATATCCTATGTTAATTAGCTGAACTCCCAAAATGTCATTTTTTTTTAAATGGCACACTTTATATAATGAACAGTTTTTTTTTAAATCACAAATACATCTTTAAATGTGATATGTTACTGATCCTCAACCTTGTCAGATAGCTTGACAGAGGTACCCCAGGAAACAGGCCGGAGATCTTGAGCAGTTCACAACTAATTATAGAAATAAGACAATATGGAAAAAGGAAATGAGAATGGGGCTGGGTGGTGGGGTATGAACTAAACATTAACCAACAACCCCTTTCAACTCTCCTTTACACTGTCAGCTCTTGCCCATTGCTTCACTTCTGCAGCGCTCTTAACTTTGTGGGTCACAAATACCTCTGACCTGTGGTTAAACGTACTGTGAAAAGCAGCTCGGCAAACAGGCAAACATGAAGAAACTCGCATATCATAGTTTCAGGGAGTACATGGATTCTCTAAAGGTTACTCATCCTCTGACCTGATATTTTAGTGTCAGGTATATAAATTCCATGCCCAAGTATATAAAATATAAAGAAAATTACTCACTCATGAAGAAAGAATGAGATCTTGCCATTTCTAACAACGTGGCTGGACCTAGAAGGTATAATGCTAAGTGAAATAAGTCAGAGAAAGACAAATACTATATGATTTTACTCATATGTGAAATTTAAGAAACAAAGCAAATGAACAAAGGAAAAAAGACACACACAAACAAACAACAACAAAAAAACCAGACTCTGAAGCAGAGAACAAATTGGTGGTTGCCAGAGAGGAGGTGGGTGGAGGGGATGGGCGAAATAGAAAAAAAAATGAGTTTCAAGCACCAGAAACCCATCTTTCCCTTGCAGTTAATTCACCCCAGAGAAATAATTATATCATTCAGAGCCAACAAGCAGGGAACAAGATGAGAATAATGTAATCATTAGAAGAAAATTTCACTATTACAACAGAATCTACATTTCCTCTGGAATCTCTATTTACCTGAATTGCATAAAATTAAGATTTTATTTTGTTTCTTTCTTGGGATCCTGAGAGCACTATGCTGTGAGGAAGTCCAGTTTAACCCACTACAAAGTGGAAAGTGTAGGAGAGAATTAAGGTACCCCTTCGCTAGCCAGTCCCCATTTTCAGGCACATAAATGAGAACATCTTGAGCCCTTCAGCCCTGGTAAAGCCGTCAGATGACTGCAGAGGCATAAGTAATCCTAACCTACAGAACTGTAAAAATAATACAGTGTTGGCTTTGACTCTTATATTTTTTTAAGTGTAGCAAGAGATAACTGAACAACTAACAGTGGAGAAATCCATAATTTCTCTCTGGCTCTGCGATTTGCCACCGTCCACAATCCACACTCAAACCAGTATCACCACCACACATGGAGGAACTTATAGATTCCTTCCATACTTCATGGAACGGAAGGGGCATAAGAGCACCAACTTCTGGGGTCCAATTTTCTGACTTGTACTTGTCAATTTATTCTTGGACCTTTCTGATTTAAAGAGCCTTTTATAATCCCTTGATTTTTTGGGGGGGGTTTAGTTTTTCATATCTCTTCTCTTTCATGTCCTCTTCCCCAAGATGGTGGTGAGGTATTGAGAAAGAAGCTATGATGGTGCTGTGGCAGGAGCTGTTATCTGCCCTCTGCCCTTTTTATCTTCTCTGACCCCCGGGTAAGGGGGCTTGTCTGCTCTGTAGGATTACCATAGCTGGGAAATTTTTTGCTGTTCTCCTGGTTTGGTAAAGTTCACTCGTCCTTTTGTGATCACTCAGTACCACTTTTCTCTGTTGTGAGCACTATAGAAAATTTTGATGTTTGGCTGCTATTTGATGCTGATCCTGAGTCTGGTTTCAGAAACAATATTTTCCCTACCAGACATAATCCTATTCTTTCTATTAGCTATCTTCTTAGAAGCTCGTGGAGCTTCCACAAAATCTGAATCTCTTCCATACCTCCTTGGAGCCAAAGGAGCTATAGGAGTGGTAAGAGCGTAGGAGTGAGAGGGCTTAGGCTCTTCCCATTGTCAAATCGGGGCATGTTGCCCCTTTGTCTTGATGTGACTGCCCTATATTGATTCAAAGCAACTCTCTACTCTTCTCTCCCTAGATATTCAAAATCAGAACCAATATTAAAGACTTCTTGCTTCTTCTTTTCTGGCACCAAGTCCATCTCTAGAAGTTCATCCCAGATGCACCAGTAAGGATGTCTATATTTAGACACTCCTTGTTTTGCTTTTAACCTCTCTTTCACAAAGACCCAGGATTTTCCTTACATTTACCCTTCCTATCAGTCAGTGATTTTGCCTACATTTTGTACTCCTACTTTCTTGTACGTTATTTTTGTCTTTCATTTTCTAGGTCCATGATGTTGGAATGGCTGCCAAGGAACATGATCTATACGTAAGAAAAATGGATGGGGCACCTGAGTGGCTCAGTCGTTTAAGCGTCTGACTTCAGCTCACGTCATGATCCCAGAGTCCTGGGATCCAGCCTACCTTGAGCTCCATGCTCAGTGGAGAGTCTGCTTGTCCCTCTCCCTCTCCCTCTCCCCCTCCTTCTGCTCATGCTCGCTCTCTTTCTCAAATAAGTAAATAAAATTTTTAAAAATGGATATATTTTCAAAATAAAACCATTATATGCATATTTAGCTTTTTCCCATTTTGAGAATAAAAGTCAAAATCCTTTTATTAATAAAACTCTAATCAGGATGGCAGTCCCTTTAGTCAAACCTCTATGGGAATGCAACTCACTTGTTTTTTTGAGAAATATGGTTGCTATCCTCCCTGGACTACATAGATCAGTTAGGGAATAAATCTAAAACAGTAAAAACAAAAAAAATAAAACAAAACAAAAAGCCTTGCTACTGTATCTTCCAATGTTAATTTCAAAGCCCTTAACTGCTTTTTTTGTCCTTCTCTGCCTATAATATACATTCTCTTATTCCATCTGACCAGCCTGTTTCCATTCATTTTATTTTTAACTTCACTTGAAAGCCACCTCCTTCAGGAAGCCTCCCGTGACATTCTTTATTCCCTATTCCTAGCTCCCATAGTTAGGTGCTCCCACCGTACCCCAAACAGTAATTGTCTCTCTCTCTCTTCCCTCCTTCTCCCTCTTCCTTTCTGATCTCCTTCTCTCTCCCAACATGGCTGTGAGCTGTATGAAAGCAGGATCCATCTTAGTATCCCCAGTGTCCATCATAATTCTTGACACATGGTGGGTGTTAAATAAAAGCTGAATATAAAAGAGAGTATACATAATCTCTACATGAAAAGTCAATGATAACCAGACGGCTGATTGATAAACACAAAATTAGTTGAAAGGAAGTTGTAGACTCCAAATGATTAATATCGCTGGTTGTGACTGCTATATACAGTCATCTTCACAATACAGTGAGGACTTCTGGGGGCTTAAAATGCTATAAAAATATCCTGATCCAAGGTATTGTGGCACGTGGATCATGCTTGCACAAACAGCATCTGTGACAATGATTTTTCTAGGCTTCTATTATTCAATAATTCTTTCCTAACTGAAACTGAATTTCTTTAGATATGTTATTACCTTCTAATTACTTTTTTTCTAACTTTAAGATGTACCTATCCGTCTCTGATTTGATCCCTTCTGTTAATTTGGTACTTTAGCTCCCTGATGAAGATTTTCTCACTCTCATTTTTGAGTTCCTTTATTTATCATCCAAATTAGCATACTTCTGAGAGTGAGCAGATGCACTATTAATAATTATGACAGAACAATAGGCATAAACCTATTTATGGTTTAAAGACTGCTTGGCAAGCTGAGAGGTCAGCTTACTTATTGCCATCTCTTAGAGGATATCCAGAATGGTACAAATTTAATCCCTGCCCAATACCCTAGTCTAAGGGCAGGGGGATATATTTATTTTCTCATTATAAAAGACACAGAATATTCAGGAGTTGATGGTGACACTTAATTATAAAACTGGACTTTAGTTAAACAACTTTAGAAAGCATAGAACATATGAATAGGCAAATAGTTAAAACAAAGTAAAATAAGTAACCATAATATTAAGTACTTAAGCTCTACATGTCTCTGAGACAGGTGGTATCCCATCATAAACAAATACACAAAATGCACCCTCTTTTTTAAACTTATTTGGATGTCTTCCATGAAACTATAAATTCTATTGATAATAAGGGGAGAGTGCTGATCTGCTTCTACTTGTGATTTTTCCAAGTTCCATGCTAATCTCTAGTTTGTTTGTGTTTCTCTGATTCCCGTCAATTCAAAAGACCTTTTGTTGTAAGAAATTTTCTTCTTCTTCTTCATGGAGTTCAAATTATTCAGTTTCTAAATACCCTCTAGTTCACCTCTGCTTGCTCTGTTATGATTTTACTTTCCTACACTTTGGGGAAAAACACACAAATGTTCATCCTCACACACATGCACAGACACACACACACACACACACACACACACACAAGTATATATAAGTATACTCTGATGCATTTCCAACTCCTTTCCTCTGTATAAATAGGTATTTATCTTTCTTCACTGTTTGAGATTAAAATTTTTTAAAAAATGTGTTCAAGTAATTAAACTTTGAGAGTAAAACACCAAGTGAAAGTGGAGGAAAATTACATGGAATATATCCAGTTCACTGAATTCTAAGAATTAAAATAAAAAGCAAGTCAAAAGGAAAGAAAGTGATGCTCATCTTGGCTTCCTCAATTTTCCATTAGGGATATGAAGGAAGAAGGGAAAGAAGGAAGGTGGAAGGGAGGAAGGAACGAAGGAAGGAATGAAGGAAGGAAAGGAGGAATGGGAGAAGAAGGGAGATAGGGAGAAGGAAGAGAAGAAAAGAGAAGGTGGAGGAGAGGAAGGGGTCAATTCTCGTTGAAATCCTTTAAGGGGCACTAATATTTAAAGTTGGAGTGATAAAAAAAAAGATTAAAAATAGGGCCAGTTTGATTTATAATTATATTTATAGCTCTTTTAGGAGATTGTAGTGGGCCACCACACTGAAGGATTGGACTTTCTCCTCCTTTTTTGGATTTCTGTTATGGTATAAGACATGGCTCTGGTACTTGATTTAGTGCTTCTGTTGCTCAGGCTGGTTTCGCCATCTGAGAGCCAATTTGTCACATCTCCTAAGCTTGGGGTTGTCCCAGAGGCCCCTCATGCCTGCTGTAGTAGGGGCCTGAGGAGCTCTGGCACCCAGGCCTGTCTTCATAGGGCTTGAGGAAACACACTTCGCCCTTATTCTGGACATGGATCTGATGTATCCAGCAGCTGACTGAAGGAGCCAGGAAACAATTCTGGGAAGCACAGGAGAGTTAATGCTCCGTGGGGAAGCTTTGTACAATGAGCAGCAGAAGCTGGGAAAAAGAAAATAAGCCCTTTTCCTTCTCCCCAGAACACTGTTGAGGTGCAGTGTCTCCTCCACATATCCCCTGCAACTGAGCAACCAGCCATGTGTCTGTGAGAACTGGGGCCAACTCAGCCACTTACCACTTTGTATTTATTTTCTTTCCAACTTCTTTCTTCTTATTAACATCTTTCTTGCCTAGGATCCCACCTCCTAGTAACACCTTCATGTTGCATCTGGCTGTATTTTCTAGGGAAACCATCCTAAAACAGTGCATCTCTATTTTTTCATATTGCTAGAAATGGAAGTTTCACTTTTATATGGATTTTTATAGATTTCAATGAATTTCTTTTAGTCAGTCATATCAACTTTTGGTCATTTTTAGTCTAAATTTTTCTGAAATCCATCTCTTCCTATACATTCCTACCGACACTGCCTAACATCAAGTATCATCATCTGTGGCCTGGAATAGAGTATTGGGCTTCTATTTACCAATTTCTACTTAAGTTCCTAGATTCATCCTCCATGCATCTGTGAGAGTGATCTTTCTGATCCTAACTGAATATGCTTTCCTTTTACTTTTAAAACCTTTTAATATCCTCCCCCTTGGATGATAAGATAAAGTCTTATCTCTAAGATAAGCACACTGCTCTGGGATGTATTTCTTGTTCTCTGTGTCTTTGTATCATTGCTCTCTGCCTAGGACACCTTCCTTCTTCCTTCTTGCTTCTTCTAATTTGGGCTAAATTCTACTCTTCCTCTAAGGCAGCAGTTTTTGACATGTTGGGTGTCATTGACCTTTTGCTATTCAGGTGAAAGCTATGGAATTACTCTTACAAAACAAAACAGAACAGAACAAAACAAAGTATACATATGCATTTTGCTCAAGATTTAGGAGAATGATCCTTCGCCTTGCCCCCAAATTTACTCTCATTCAAAAGTTCATCTCCTCTATTTAATTACCCCTAGCCTGCAGTGCCACCCTCCTGAGGAGTCTTCCTGATCTCTTGATATTATTGTTTCTGACAACGAGATCACCTTGAGGGCCCAAGATCGTGCTTCTCTCATTTCTGATTCCGTGGTGTCTGTCATATAAGGGGCAAATAATCTTTATGTGTTGAGTGAATGAAATAAATGCATTTTTTTGGTCCTCCCACTGGATCTTTGAGACTCTGAGGACACAAATGATGCAATTCACCAGACACACATTGTAAAAATTATTTCACAAATGAAAGACTTATAGGATAGCTCAGTGATGGTTCAATGACAGAACTAGAATGAAAACCACTTTTTCTTGATTACAAGTTCTTGAATTCATGCTTATGTTTTGTATTTAGACAAAACAAAACAGCTTTAGCCTGTTTCCTTGAATATTTTTGCCTTGACACTTTCAGATTACTAAGAGACAAAATTTTATCCTGAATATATATGAAGTCTGTTTTCTAATCTGACCTTCAGAGCAACTTTACTAAAATGTAATTTCTTATTTTTTTAAGATTTTATTTATTTATTTGACAGAGAGAGAGACAGCGAGAGAGGGAACACAAGCAGGGGAGTGGGAAAGGGAGAAGCAGGCTTCCCACCGAGCAGAAAGCGCAACGTGGGGCTCGATCCCAGGAACCTGGAATCATGACCTGAGCCCAAAGCAGAAGCTTAAGACTGAGCCACACAGGCTCCCCTAAAATGTAATTTCTAATATAAAAGATATGTTAAGTGAGAGAGTCTAATCCAGATGCTTACCAAATCATCAGACCATTAAAGTTGGCAAACATTTTAAAATGGCTCCATAGAACCACACCTTTCCATTTGGGAGTGTAGGCAAACAGCTTTGTTTTTGTTTTTGCAATTGACACCATTGTTTACATTAGGATTCAGAATCTATTATCTAGGCTGGCTGGCTTTGAATACATTTTCCCCAAATTTATATACTGCTAATGAGGTTCTCCTTGAAAACATTTCGGAGTCCTTCACTGAGGGCTTCTATGAAGAATTTAATTATCATTTTATTTGAAATATTGAAATCATATCATATCAACATATCATAGAAGTGAGCTTATTTTATTTTTTCTTTACTTTTATAGGTTCTTACAACTCTGTCAAAAGCAAAGACTTTATGATATAAGCAATTAACTTTTGTTTTTCCCAATAATAGATCATCATACGCTTAATGTTTTTTGCTTATTTCTCATATAGTTGCCTGAAAATCTATTCATGATAGGCACCGGCCAGTGCTTCTCTGTTCAATGGCCAAATACATTATCCTCAAATGATTTCCTTGGGGTGGACCAAGCAAGCATTTCTTTTCTTTTTTTGTCAGGATTTAATAATTTCACAGAAACTAATAATTTCCTGTTATTCTGCATACAAACAGAGGCAGAATAAGCATTGACAACATAGAACAAAACAAGCAAATTAAAATATATTTATTGTACTAATAACATACATCAAAAATATTTTTAAAAATTAAGACAGAACGATGTGTTTTTCCCTATTCCAACCACTAAGGAAACAAAATCCCTGGACATTATGTATTAAAAAAAAATAAGGGGACTTTGAAAAATGGAGAGAAGAAGGTAGACCTGCTTGGGAACTTGAGACCCAGGAAATGACAAAATATGAGTTTCCCAGGTTTTCCTATTCCTTCAAATATCTTAGACTTGGAATTAAAGATCTAGCATACCAGAAACTGTAATAGAAATTGACACAAAAAATCCAAATAAAAGCTGTGCTCTTTAGCCAAAGGACCAGAAACGGTTCAACCTAACAAAACAGAAACCTTTTAGAGAATCACCTCTGTACTCCAGGCAAATACCACAGGGAAAAAACAAAACAAAACAAAACACCTGTGGTTCCACAGTGCCAGCAAAAGATGAGTAGAGAGTTTAGATTTCCACCCTTGCAAGGTTATAATGAGGTCTCCCAACATAACCATGAGGTAGTGTCAGAGAAGGCCAAAGAGGAAGCTGGGACTTTCATCTCTGCCAGCTGATAATAGACCACCCTCTTCACATTGGTTGACACTATAGGAGGAATGTGCGTCTTCACTCTCACCTAGCAGTTTCAAGATGCCTCTTCCCTTTCCCCATGGGCGTGCTATCAGAGGAGGCATAGTAGGGCATTAAGACTTTCACCATTGTCCAGTTGTAATGAGGAGACCTTCACCAGAGTATCAGTGGAGACCATGTGAAGAGTTGGAACCTTCTTCCTGTTCTAGCAGTTATGAGTTCTGTCCTGCCCCCCACTGCAGAGTGTCACTGGAGGCTTATTGGTGAAACTGGACTTTTACCTTCGCTTGACATTTCAATGTAATCATCTGAACACTCCTAATAGCTGGATAGCTCACTCTTCACTCACTCACACACACATTTAATGAGTGGCTTCCACGGGCCAGTATGTGCTCACATGAGAAATACAGTGGAGGACAAATGGCATCTGCTTGAAGATTTTTGAGAAGATAGTCCCCTTCCCCTGCGGGCATGGTGTCAAGAGAAATCCAATGAAAACAAAAGGTTTAAATAAGACCCAGAGTCTCATAACAAAATGTGAAAATGTGCATGTTTTAACTGAAACACATCTCTTCTATCAAGAAACAGGAAGACCTCAAGCTGAATGGGAGAAGACCATCAGGAGATGCCAGCACTGAGATGACACATGTTTGAATTACCTAAAAAAAAAATTAGCAGCCATGATAAAAATGTTCTCACAGCAGTTATGACCATTCTTGAAACAAATGAAAAATAAAGGTCTCAGGGTGCCTGTGTGGTTCAAGTCGGTGAAGCATCTGCCTTCGGCTCAGGTCATGATCTCAGGGTCCTGGGATCAAGCTCCACATCAGGCTCCCTGAGGGGGTCTGCCTCTCCCTCTCCCTCTGCCTCTACCCCCAGTTTGTGCTCTCTCTTTCTCTCTCAAATAAATAAATAAATAAAATTTAAAAAAAAGTCTCAGTGAAAAACTAGAAAATTTCAGCAAAGAAATAGAACATATAAAGGACAACCAAATTTTGCAACTAAAAAACACCAACTGAATGAAAGCTCAGTGGGTGGGCTCAACGGTAGAATGGAGGAGACAAAGGAAAATATTGATAAACCAGAAGACAGAACAATAAAAATTACATAACCTAGATAACAGAGAGAAATATTTACTTCTTTTTTTTAAAAAAGTATTTTATGTGCTAATTTGTCAGAGAGAGAGCACAAGCAGGGGGAGCATCAGGCAGAGGGAGAAGCACCCCACTGAGCAAGGAGCCTGACATGGGACTCGATCCCAGGACTGCAAGATCACGACCTGAGCTGAAGGCAGATGCTTAACTGACTGAGCCACCCAGGCGCCCGGAGAAATATTAACTCCTAACATCAGTCCTTTAAGTGGCTGAAAAAACACAAAAACAAAAAAATCAAATATTTTCCCCACAGTTATTTTTATCATTGTGTTTAAAAGATTCAACTAAATATTGAATTTTCAAATATGCAATTTGTTATGTTGGCATTAATTTATTACTGTCTTACTTTATTTCTGGTACTTTCTATACAAAGAAAAAAACTGAGAATGTAGAATATACCCAGATTTTGAGAAAGTTTCACTATATAGGAGTAATCCTGAAGAAATTCTTTTTCTACTCTTTATTATACAAACTGGAAACATTGCAGTTATGCTTCTTTTAAACACTTAAAATAATGAAGTGGACTCAGGGATCTTTTGGGTTACCTTTTGTTCCTCCAAACCATAGGGTAAGTATATTTAAAAATAACATATTGACGTTTTTACAAAATTGTGTATAAACCCTGGTGTTGTAGCCCAAAATTTACAGACATAAAACTAAATGTTAAAATTCCTTCGACCACGACTATATCATTTTGTATTATCTATTAAACCATTCTCAATACACCATAATAACAACAAATTCTAATTCTTCAGCTTTGATTAGAAT
Source organism: Callorhinus ursinus (assembly GCF_003265705.2). Classification (NCBI taxonomy): domain Eukaryota; kingdom Metazoa; phylum Chordata; class Mammalia; order Carnivora; family Otariidae; genus Callorhinus; species Callorhinus ursinus. The sequence goes on from NW_027397068.1 coordinate 22,561,856, forward strand.
TCCTAAGGCAGTTTTCTCTGTCAATTTTCAAATAATCTCACAGCGTGGCCTTGAAGATAAAACTGGAAAGTGTTTGGTAAATTGAAAATGCCTGTCTGTAATGTGACAATCTGTACATCTCAGTTCTTCATCCAGAGATAAACAGGCTCAAAAATACATAGGACAATGTGAAATGATAATGTATAAAAGCACTTCATGGGTGGAGACAGATTCTTTTTAATTCTAGAAAAATCTTTTAATTGTCATTTCACCTCAGTATACCAGTTAGTTTCTCAAAAATCTTTAAGACAGCAGAGATTACCCTTTACTGTGTCTTCCATGGCACACGTCAGTCACTCAAACAACCTGTTATGTGATTGAAGAGTGAGCTACCTAGGTTTTAGGTATTTGATTCAGATAGTCAAATTCAATAGGATAATATTTAAAGCATGTTGTAAACCACAGAGTTCAGCTAGTTTACCTACTTCTATCCCTGCTTTTAAATCTAAATCATACGCCCTTGTTTCTCTCTTAAAGCACCCAGATTTTTGTTTGTTTGTTGTTAAGACTTATCTTTGAAGAGCGGTTTTATTTATTATTATTATTTTTTAAAGATTTTATTTATTTATTTGAGAGAGAGTGAGAGAGAGAGCACAAGACGGGTAGGGTCAGAGGGAGAAGCAGACTTCCCGCTGAGCAGGGAGCTGGATGCGGGACTCAATCCCAGCACTCCAAGATCATGACCTGAGCCGAAGGCAGTCGCTTAACCAACTGAGCCACCCAGGCGCCCCAAGAGCAGTTTTAGATTTACAACAATATTTAGAGGAAGGTATAAATATTTCTCATATATCCCCAGCCCCCTCACATGCATTGTTTTTCTCATTATTAATACCACTCAACAAAATGGTACATTTACCAAAGATAAATGGACCCTACATTGACACATGATAATCAACCAAAGCCCATCGTTTATCTTAAGACTCATTCTTGATGTTGTACATTCTATAGGTTTGGATAAAAGTATGATGATATATATCCATCATTATAATATTATGCGGGGTATTTTTCACGGCCTTAAAAGTTCTCTGTGTTCTTGCCTATTCATTTCTCCTCCTCTCCCTGTGGCAACCATTCATCTTTTTATTGTTTCCATAGTTTTGCTTTTCTAGAATGTCATATAGCTAAAATCAGACAGTTTGTAGCCTTTTCAGGTTGAACACTTTCACGTAGAAATATGAACTTAAGATTCTTAGCACCAAAATTTTAAAGTCCTCTTACAGACTTGCCACCTGCTAAACCTCTTTTTTCAGTCTTCTACTTCCACGGAATTTTCTCTTCCTTCCTTACACATTTGAGTTCCTGCTGTCTCACTGAAATCCAACTTTTTTGCTACTCTGTGCTTGAATATAAACATGACTGCAAAAAATAAAGAAAAATATTGATTTTCCTAACTTTAAAATTATAATTACTAACCTCAGTGGGGCTTTTTTAAAAAAAAAAAATTATTAAAAAAAAATGAAATCTTGCCATTTGCAACAACGTGGATGGAACTAGAGGGTATATTATGCTAAGCGAAATAAGTCAATCAGAGAAAGACATGTATCATATGATCTCACTGATATGAGGAATTCTTTATCTCAAGAAACAAACTGAGGGTTGCTGGAGTGGTGGGGGGTGGGAGGGATGGGGTGGCTGGGTGATAGACATTGGGGAGGGTATGTGCTATGGTGAGCTCAGTGGGGCTTTAAAAGGTATCTTCCCATTGTTCCTAGATCCACTCATTCTAAACCCTGCTTTAGGAGACCATGTACTGTATCAACAGAGACCCTTGCTCTTTTTAACTTCTGTTTGGATTTGGTCCAGGAGGCAGGCAACTGCAGGGAAAAGAAGAGTGTGTCATTGATACTTTCAAGGCAGTATACTCTGAAGAACCCATTTCTCTCTTTCTGGTTTTAGTAACTTTTTCTGTCTCTTTCAGACTTGAGGTGAATGCTTGACAGATATTAGCCCTGACCTATTTCACTAATACCTACACCTTTGTAAATAACCTCATTGAGTGTTAATTCTCTTTGAATTACCCTATGCTGATTGTGCCATCTGTAACAAAAAAATCCTGAATGTTGTTTGACAATGATACTTTTCTCCCATTCTCATACAATTAGTTTCTACCTTTTTCAATCTTCTCAAATGATCTGGAATTTTTTTTTATTCTCACTCCCACTTCATGACCGTATTTCTTACTTCTCTGAAGAAAACAAAGAAGAAATCCCAATAGAGTTTATCATCTCCTACTTTCATGTACATCTACCCAATATACCTAAATCCATACATTATTCTCTACGGTGTCGGTAACTTCTATCATGGCTGATTTGCATTAATCAATATGATGCCACTGAGGCTGGGACCACCAGCTATGCTAGCCTGCTCTGGCATAGCTCTGTTTAGGCAGGGATTTTATCTGTTTGTTGCTTAATTAATAATATTAATTAATTAATATTTTCTGAATGGGATAAAAATAGCAATCACTGTAAGTATTTAGTTGATAAATAACTTCTGAATATGGCTGAATAAACATGATTTTGTGTAGGAATTTAGTATATAATTTAATTTAAACATATCTGATTAGTTATTGTTTTTTTTTTAAGATTTTATTTATTTATTCATGAGAGACAGAAAGAGAGAGAGAGGCAGAGGGAGAAGCAGGCTCCCAAGGAGCAGGGAGCCCGATGCGGGACCGATCCCAGGACCGATCCCAGGACCCTGGGATCATGACCTGAACCAAAGGCAGACGCTTAACCATCTAAGCCACCCAGGTGCCCCTGATTGGCTATTGCTTTAAAAACACATATGCTTTAGAATTTTCAACTTTTTTTCAATCAGAAAGAAACTTCACTTTTCAAAGTTCACTTATTTGTATTGCCAACTTGGAATGTGTCTAAGAAAATGAAATATTTTCTTTCTCTATTTTAGCATATGAATTTCTATACCTTACAGAGCAAATAGTAATAGTAAGAGATAGAGAATATGTTGACAATTGATTCATACCAAGAATATACATGTCATTGAACTAAAATGGGGACTGTGTTCTGTGAAATATGATTAATTGTATTTATTTCCAGGTTCAGAGCAGAAGCTGAGGCAGAGTAGAATAATGCAAAGTAGAATATTTAAATAGCAGGACAGGAAAACACTCAGTTGGCCTGACAGTATTTTCATACAAACATTTTTTTACTTATTTGAAATATTGCCTATTTCTTAAGAACCTTGCTGATAATTTTCGTTCAAGGCCAAGTGGAGTGATAAGCATGGGCAGAGGAAATCCATGAAGGTAGAAAATCCCTGAATTCTAGATTAAGGTATTTTCCTCACACTTTATAAACTCTATAGACTATAAACTCTTCTTTAAAGTATACTTTACAGTCCTTCTGGTAGTAAAGATAATCTTCAAGCCAAAAATCAGTGTATACTATAAGCTGAGGTAAATTTCCTTCATTTGCTTATTTAAACTTAAGCTTATTTTTTGGTATATTTGAATGTATGGAACAGAATAATACATATTTAGTAAAAAAAAGAGCATGGAACAAAAATAGATCAATTATAAATCTATCAAACTCTTCTCAGGGTACTAACAATACTTTGGTGGTTCTGCTTGTGGGTGAAAAATAAGTTACATTACTGATTTCTACCTGGTGCAATGTGCAGTTCATCTGGGTTTATTGCAGGGAAAATAGATTCCTCTTCCAAAGAGCAGATAAAGCTTTACTGATTTCTAGATAGCAGTTTTATATCATATTTCCTCATTTTAAAAGATACATAGGTGCTTCCCGTAGTAGGTTGAATAATACCCCTGTCCCAGACTTGTCCATGTCCTCCTCCTTAGAACATATTACCATATATGTGATAAAGGAGATGTGAATATCTGATTAGGTTAAGGATTTTGATACGGGGAGATTATTTTGGATAATTTGGGTGTGTCCAATGTAGTGAGAAGGATCCTTATTAAAGGAAGGCAGGAAGTCACATAGAGGAGAAGGTGAGGTAACCGAAGAAGCAGATATCAGAGTGATGTGATCACAAGCCAAGGAAAGCCAGAAGCTTCAAGAAACTGGATAAGGCAAGAAACAGATTCTTTCCTGGAGCATTTAGAAGCAAAGAACTCTGCTAAACTCTTGATTTCAGCTCTGTAATGCTCTTTTTGAATTTCAGACCTCCAGAACTATTAAGATAATGCATTTGTGTTATTTTAAACCACTAAATTTGTAGTAATATGTACAGCAACAACAGAAAACTAACACACTTCTTTTTTTAAGTGATAAATTTATTTATTTATATAAATGTTGTAAGTGAGCTAAGATGAAAATCTATAAGTGCAGCTATTTTATGTATAATATATATATATGCTGAAAATATATATTATATATGTTGAAATATATGTATGATGAAAGCATTTATAATCTCTTTGGAACATTACGAGTAAGAAAAACTTTGAAATTTTTTAAAGTTTATTTCTTTGAATGATAAAAGTATTTCATAAAACAACGGACTTTATTGAGATAGAACATACATAGCTTTATTTAAAATCCAGTATATACAATTTATTTTAATGGGTTTAATAAGCATTTTCATTGAAACATGCAACTATTTTGATTTGTTGTCTCACAGATTAGAATTATATAGATATATTAAATCTTAATAAAGTCAAATAGTTTGTTTACAAATATTTCAATTTTGTCTAAATCCTTTTTTTTCTAACTATAAGCATACCTGAACTGGAGAAGAAGAGAAACATAGAAAAAGACTGTAAGAGAAATTATATGAAGATGGTGAATTTTTTAATGATAAAATATATCAATGTTATCATATATTAGCAAATATTAAAACTTAAAAATAAGATATGGGAAAAATCTTACAATATTGAATTCCAACATTGCTAAAATTATATAGCAATTCTTTCTACTAAGGTTGATTATGCATTTTATCTTTTGAACAATAACTTCTAGTTAATAAGTATTTTTAAAAGAGTAAATTATGAACCTTTGTCTATTGGTAATTGTCATAATCAACAGTTATTAATTTAATAATATAAAAATTTTAAAAAAGGATTTTATTATTTCAAGTATATTAACGTGGATCCTACTGAGAAAGCCAAAAATTTTCCTTTACAAGTTATTTTTTTAGAGAAACCAAAAGGAAGTTGCTTGAGCAATCTGTGGAGAATCCTGTGTGAAGCTCAAGGTAATTAAATTAAAAGCAAGTGTTTTAAGATTAGGTGAAAACATGAATTCATTCAAGGAAGAAGAAACAATAAATGACCAATAATTACATGAAAAAATAGCTAACAGCCTTGTTAATAATGACAAAAATATAATTAAAATATTTTAAGATCAAAATGTGTTGCTTATCAAACTGGGAAATTATTTTTAACATGACAACGAGCAAATTTATTATAAATTTATGAGAGTGACACATTTCCATCTGACAGTACAGGAGGGAGTTCAGACTGGTACAAACTTTCTCGAGGGTAAATTGGCAATACTTTGTGTCCCCAGTTCCTGGCAGATATTTACTTTGATATTTACTAAAAATTAACATGCAACAATACTGCCATCTTACCAGGGCAAGGAAATTCTGGGAAGATTCTTTTAGCCAAATAAAACCATATTCAGTTTCTGTGAAGATTGTATGAATCGTTCAATAGTGATCTTTCTCAACTACCCTATGAGATTATTTGTAAAGATAATGGTTGAGGAAGATAGTGACAAGCAGATTTGTTCTTTATTGTAACCAAAGGACCAACAAAAAAGAAGGTAAGAATTGTCACAGTATTTGTAAAGAAACAAAGGTAATGGAGAGTGTGATACCTTTAATAATAATCATAAATATCCCATTGGCGTTACCATGGGGTATATTAAAATTATTTGTTTTCCACTAACATGAAAGACAAACCAGGTCTTTTACGTAGCTGGATTTCCTGTACCACCTGCCATGCTGTGTATACCACAGGTCCTTTGAAGTGTTCTCTCTCCTCCATGTTGGAGTAAGTCATTAGTATTTGTGAGAGAAGAAGATGAAAAATTTGTGGAGGGAGGAAGTATTAGGAAGAATATTTTTTATTTATTAAAATATTGAACCAGAAGATCTAAATTTTATGAAATATTTTAAACTCTTAAGATACAGAGTGTTAGAAAAACACCAGTCATTTCAGTAATCTTACTTTTATTTGAAAGCTATATCTTTATTTTTTTAGTTTAAGAATTTAGCATGTTCTTTCATTTTCTGCAGAATCTATGTGGGTAAGACTTAGGGGACTCAGACATTGTGTATAAATGAAAGGGTGATGGAAACACAGCAATCTCAGAAAACTGTCTAAATGCCTTATGTCAATTGCATGAACATGTTGCAGTTAATACTAGCACTACCTGAAACAGAACAAACCAAAAACCTGGCTCTCAAGTAAACTAGAAGCCCAGGTTCTGTGTGTGTGTGTGTGTGTGTGTGCGTGTGTGTGTGTGCAAACAATATCCTCCTACCTTACCCAGATCACCAGTATCAGTCATCTTTCTTATTCAGCTTTAACATTGACTTCCTATTGCTGTATTACAAATGATCACAAACCTAATGACTTATACAATTTGCTATTTCAGTTTCCTGTCTGGGCATGGGTTCACTGGGTCCTCTGTTGAGTGTCTCACAAGGCTGAAATTAAGTTGTTTGGATATCCTTCCTTTCTAAAATTTGGATTCTTTTTCTTTTTTAAGATTTTATTTATTTATTTGAGAGAGAAACTGAGAGAGAGAGAGCACAGCAGGGGAGCAGCAGAGGGAGAGAGAGAAGCAGACTCCCAACTGAGCAGGGACCCTGACGCGGGGCTCGATCCCAGGACTCTGGGATCATGACCTGAGCTGAAAGCAGCCACCTAACCTACTGAGCCACCCAGGTGCCCTAAGGTTGGATTCTTTTCAAAGCTCACATGGTTGTTGGTAGAATTCATCCCCCTGAAGCCATAGGCGGGTTAGATGCCTCCCTTCTCAATCTTATGACCTCACAGGCTCACTTGATTAGATCAGGCACAACCAGATAATCTCCCTTTTGATTAACTCCAAATTAATTGATAAATAACCTAATTATGAGAGTGATAGCTTATCATATTCACAGGCTCTGCCTGCACCCATGCAGTGGGATTATACAGGATGTACACACTGGGTGTGTGTGGAGTTGGGGGGGTTATCTTGAGACTATTTGAGCACCTGCTCTCTCTCTCTCTCTCTCTATATATATATATATATTTCTCAATAATTCAATCATTTAGGGGTAGGTTGGAGATATTCCACTTTATCTCTGAAAGGGACAGCAACAGAGACCAGTGTTAGAGCCCGATATGGCGCTATTCACTGAGGACACCAGTCAGAAGGGAACTAGCTATTTGATTTTGCTGCAGTCTTTCTACACAATCTTCTCTTCTCACTCTCACTTTTCACAGGTGCCAGACCTGTATGACAATTTGAAAACTCCTCCTAATCACTTATTCTCCTAAGCCTTTTATATTTCACAGGTGTTTTCTCAAATAAAACCCTTGCTGAATCTAATCTAGTCTCGACGTTGTTAGCTTCTCAGATGTCATGGACTGAAACTTAATGTTCCTTCTGAGAGAATTTGCTTATATTTCTCCCAAGTATCTGAAATCACTACCGTTGGACAATATTTTTAGACTAAATCCCCAGCTTGGATGATTTTGAACCATAAATTTTAGGTAATGGAGACAATCTCAGTTCTAATTATTTCCTTTTCATCTAAGAGACAATAACTGTAGAAGAAACTTTCCATACTGTCTTCCTTTTGGATAATATTTTTTTTCTTCTTCACCCTTCCACAGAGGATTTGCATGTAGGCAGAAGATTTCATTCGGACTTTTCACCTCGTATAAGATCGTGTCTCTGTCCTTTGTCACCTCAATTAATCAATTAAAAAATTCTGCTTCTGGTCAATATGGGATAATGTGACCATATTGTATGTTTTGATACATATGAAAATTCTAGGAAATGAGAACTAACCTATAGTGGCAGATGGCATATTAATAGTTGCCTGGAATGTGGGGAGGGATGTAAGGAAGAGACTACAAAAGGGTCACAGGGAAACTTTGGGGGAGATAGATAAATCCATTTTCTTAAATGTGGTGAGTTTTTTGTGATGTATACATTTTTCGAAAGTTATCAGATCATACACTTTAAATATGTACAGTTTATTGAATGTCAGTTATAACTCAGTAAAACTAAGAAAAACTGGGTCTGGCTCCTGAGGGAATTAATTTCTTGCCTTACAGTCTTTAAATTAAAAATATGTTTAAAAATATTTAGCCATGGGACACCTGGGTGGCACAATCAGTTAAGCGACCGACTCTTGGTTCGGCTCAGGTTGTGATCTCATGGGTCATGGGATTGAGCCCTGCCTTGGGCTCTGCACACTCAGCTGAGTGCTGGGAGGCTGCCCCACCCCAAACATGAGTGTGCGTGGGCACATGCTTTCTCTCACTCTCTCTCTAAAATAAATAAATAAATCTTAAAAAGTGTTCAGCCATTATTTTAATTGCTTTTTCATGATGATATATTTTAGGATTCCCGGTCTGTCATACAGCCAGAAATGGGAGCCTCTTCCTAGATTTTTTTCCACACAATCTCAGCCATGAGCTACTGAAGAAATACTGCTTTCTAAAACCAAAATATAAAAACATAATTATATCTGTGAAAGCTGCCTAGTTTTGTTCCATAACAAGAAAAGTTTTGTTATAATTTTGAAATCTTTGTTATTATGTTTTTTTAAGTCACAACTCATTAACTAAACTTTCCACCCTTTTGGAAACTGTCTCTATACCAGAAATTCCCCCTACAAATGTATCCTATTCATTAGAAAAATACTAAACAGGGGAAAAATATGGCAAAAGCCTCTGTAACTCCACCAAATAGTACTCTGAGTTGACACTGAATCATCAAAATGTTTGTTCAGTTTAATTCCAACTTGTCTAACACACTGTTGACCTATTCTGTATAGAAATTTACTTATCAATGTCATTATTTTGATGTACAAATTTATTAATTCTTTAAAAAACTGAAGGGATTCAGTTACTACTTAAATAACTTCTAGTATGTCCTAAATGCATCTATTTAATAATAAGTTCTAGAATTTTGGAAATTTTAGATGCTGAGCCAGTTTTCCAAATTCATAAATATTTTCTTCCTCCACTATTCTATATATGTTTTGTTCAAGATAAGATAAACACTTATCATCTTAAGGTTCTTTGCCTAGAACAAAATTAACCAAATCCACTATGTGTTCCCTTTGGGTTAACTCATTGCCCCAGGTTTCAATTTCACAACTTCTTGAAAACTATCCAGTAGCATTTAATGGCAGTCACTTGTCATTTGAAAAACACTGTTCTATCTTACTGCCAAACTCTTAGTCCCTTCTGTGCACTGAATATGATATGAGATTTTCAATTTAAAATTAATATTTGGGGGCACCTGGCTCAGTCAGTAGATCATGCAACTCTGGATCTCAGTGTCGTGAGTTCAAGCCCTACACTGGGCATGAAACCCACTTAAATAAATAAATAAATAAATAAATAAAATTTTTGTTTCTCTCAAGTTTGGTTTGATAAGTTTTTTTTTTTTTTTAATTTACATATAGAACGTATCAGGCCTACATATTTGACTATTTCTTTTTATTCCAATTGATATTTTGATGTGAAAACCTGATCAGGGGTGCCTGGGGTTTTCAGTCTGTTAAGCGTCTGTCTTCAGCTTAGGCCGTGATCCCAGGGTCCTGGCATCAAGTCCCGCATTGGGCTCCCTGCTCAGCGTGGAGTCTGCGTCTCCCTCTCCCTCTGCTCTGCCCCCTCTGCTCCAGCTCTGTCTCTTGTTTTCTCTCTCTCTCAAATAAATAAATAAAATCTTAAAAATAAACCAACTGATCAATTCTCAGCTTGGTATATAGAGATAAGAATTTTCATCTTAAATGATTGAGAGTGGGTGATAGTTTATTTTATGTGTCCATTTGTTCGGTCTATGGGGTGCACAGAGGTGGTCAACCTCTTCTGGGTGTTTCTGCTAAGGAGCTTCTGGAGGGAATCAGCATTCTAATTGGTAGAGGAAAGCAGATTATTCTCCATAATGGGAGTGGGCCTCATCTAATCAGTTGAAAGTCTGAATTGAACAAAAAAGCCCTCCCCTCACCCAAGTAAGAGAGAATTCTCCAGCAGACTGTATTCAGACATCTGCAACATTGGCTTTTCCTACTAATGGCCTTCCAAATGGAACAGTTCCTCCTGGGTCTCCAGCCTGTCCAGCCCACCTGGCAGGTTGGACTTGCCAGCCTCCACAAGTGTGTGAGCCAATTTCTTATTTTATATATATATATATACATATACAAGATATATAATAAGGATATACATATTATATATATTATAAATATATAAATACATATTTTATATAATTTATTATATAAATCCATATTATAATAAATTTTATATATATCTGTATATACCTTATTTTGGTTCTGTTTTGTTGGAGAACACTGATTAATACAAGGGGATATTATCAAAATATGGACACAGATACCAAAAATACTGCAAGCTCTTCATCACTTGGGATAAGTCATTTTATCACGTATCTAATTTAAATTCCTGAGTAGAATTTTTATTTGCAATGGATCTGTCCAGACTTTCCTCTTTATTATGTCTTTCCTCTCTAGATTGAGAATATGTACTTTAATGATTTAAAAACCTTTATTCATACTAAGACTCACATTCCATGAGTTATAAGTTATGGAATTTGAGTTACATCATTTTTATGCTTCCTGTCTGAAGAGATTTATTGAATAAAATAAACCATCTAGAAAATAACATACAGCATCTTTTGTTATTTCATAAAAACTATTTTAATGCTCAGCCCCAAGAAGAGATGGTATCTGCATTTAATAACAGCTACTTCAAAGATATGCAGAAATACATTTGCATATGCTATGACTAGAAGAATTTATGTACTTAGTTCACGGATATTAAAATTAATTGTAAAATGTCACTAAGGGAATTTGTCTTTTGATGTTCCTTGTGGGGGAAAATTTACGTTTTGAGATTAAACATTAAAAATGAGAAAACAGAAAGAAGGTATATTTTCATCCTATGATTAGTGAGTAGGGCACAGATACATCTCAACACATTATTAATTGAGTGTTTTCAAAGATCTGTGTTTAGAATATGCCAAAGGAATGTATTCCCAGTACTTTATGAAGAACTCAATTTCTCTTCTTAATAAATAATGACATGTGGCTTCCTTTTGCTCTAAAAGAAATTATATCAGATCAGGTATGTGAATATTATGGAGCTATTTACTGGTAATTCATCATTTAAAGGTTACAAAAGACTTTTAATTAGTAAGTATATAATAAGAAACTTAATGGAGATGCCTAGGGAATTTTATTTCACGTAAAGATTTTTTCCATATTAATAGGAGTAAAAATCGGAAGCAAGTTGACTCCCTGCCCTAGAATCATCTCATGCTTTTTCATAATTAAGTTTCCGAGTAATTTCATGGCCTTTAAGTAACACAATCTTCTGGGTTCTTAGTTCATGTGTAATTTTCTCCATCCAATGTTTTTGGAGAATTCTTCTTTCTCAGTGGACAGGACTTGATAATGTCCCAGCAAAGTACCACGACAGCTGGTCTCTTGAAGTGCAGTCGACTCATGCATGGTGTTTAATTAGCCTCACTGAAGTGTGTTGATAGAACAGAGACAACCACTTTGTTGCCTAGTAGTTGCCTTAATAACAAGGAAAACAAATAATAGAATATTTGAGATGGTGTTTACGAGATGCAAAATCATCTAGATGAGAATTGGGAGGTACAGCTAGCATTTGGGCTGAATGTAGGTGCGCAGCTGCTTGATTTTAAGAGCCAGTTACAGCTCCCTTGGGTTTCACCATGAAGGCATAAACATTCACAGGGGAGGGAGAAAATGAGGACGATAAAAAGCAAGAGGAAGGGAAGGAGCGAGGGAGAAAGAGAAGCATAAGAGCAATAGGTGCACAAAGGAAAACCAGGAGTATGCACAGGTAGTGGATATTCTGATACAAGTGTCTGGTCCTTGTGTTACCAATCAGATTAAATATTTGACTCATGGCAATAAGAATAACTATAACCTTAGTTTTGCTGGGGTCTTAATTGAGTCCTCTGATATGAGAACAAGTTATGTCATATTTCATCAGAAAAAGGACAGTAAAAAATTGATGAGGATTGTCTCTGACAATTTGTAAACTGTTTCAAAGTCCTTCTATACTTTTGTTAATAGATGTCAAGGGTGGGGAATTAGTTTCCTAATCCAATCACTTAGATTGCTACTCTAGGGTTTCCATATACATTCAAAGATATATCCTAGCATGAAATACATGAAATAAAGTATGTCTGGGGTACACCGATTGATATGTCATCTTCAGGCAGGCACTCCACTCCTCTCCCACTAAAGGCCTTCTCTGGTAAGTTCTTATGGGAAGTGGGATGGATTCTTGGAAATATAAGTAAGATCCGCCTTATCTCCTTCCTCTAACCTGAAGTTCATCTACTCATGGAAGAGAAGCTAGGAATCAGGCCCTAGGAAGGGGACACTCACTACGAGGGAGAACAGGAAATGGATGAAAGCTCATTGTGTGTAGATTCAGAAAGATAAATATAGTTAAAACATTGAACTGGGCAAGCTTGATGCGTAAACCCTTTCTCTAATTACTGAGGAGCCAGAAGACAGTGAGGGGGGAAAAGGGAAAGAAGGCTAAGGTGAAGGCTGGAATAGGTGTTGGAAAGAAGCAAATTATATAGAAAAGATAAATTATGCATGATTGGAATTGAAGGGCCAAATGGAGAAAGATTAAGAGATTAATATTTACTAGACAAGGTGATATGAATTTATAAAGTGTCTTAAATGCAATTTTGAGACATTGCGGCCAGCGAAGCTAATGGAGTTTCAGCTGGATACACAACGGCCCAGATAATGACTACCATTCTCAGTCTCCTTTGCAACAGTGTGGATCTACACAATTATATTTTTCCCAGTAAAAGGTGAGGGGAATTAATATGCACAATTTTCAGGTAATTTGCTATGATGGGTTTTTTTGTTATATGAAATTGCTTAGGCCATCATTTCCAACTATTTAACCAAACACTAAGTGCTACTATGAAGAGACTTCTCAGATATAAATAAAGTCCCTAATCTATTGACTTTCTGTAAGGGAGATTATTCTGAATAATTTGCGTGGGTCTGACTTAATCAGTTGGAAAGCCTTGAAGCAGAGCTGAGTCTTCCCATATGTGAGAGAGAGAGAGACTTGAGAGAGAGAAAGAGAGAGGAAGAGATGAGGGAGAAGGGAAGCAGAAGGAGGAGAAGGAAGAGTAGGAAGACCAAGAGAATCATTGACAGAATGAAGAATTCCAGCTCCAGCCCATACCCATTGAGTTCCACCCTGCCCATGATATTCTTCTCCCAGTGGATTTTGTATTTGCTTAGCCAGTCTCCACAACTGCATAAGCAAATTCCTTGCAATAAGCTATTTATATGATATATAATAAAATATATATATATTACAACATATATATGTATGTGTGAGTGCTTGTGTGTACATACATGTATCATTTTGGTTTTGCTTCTCTGGATGAACCACTTGCTTAAGGTGAAAATACTCTCCCTTTACTTCTTCACTTAGCCCCTACCCACCTACTACCTACTACCTGGAATAGAAACACAAAGGTGAAGTGGGGCTAACTTGGATCACACAGACAAGGACAATGTCCAAGAAGATGACAGAACATTCTAGAAGATGACAGAACAAGGCGTAATTAAGCTTCACTCCTGAAAACATCCTAAGAAACCAAGTTGTCTACCTATCTTGGACTGTATACCTAACCCTAGAGTGTGATAAAAAATAAACTTCTACTTTGTTTGAGACACTGTGTTTTTCAGGTCAATTTCCTTATTATAGAAGTTTATTTTGTACCTAATTATTACAGGAATGGTGTGCGTTTAACGGATGAAATGGCACTTTGGAAAGGTTTGAGCCGCCATGTATTGTCAACTGGATCCCAGAAAGACTGCAGTGGGATGATGTTGCACCGTGCTGGTTGGCTATTCTTTGTAAGGTCCCTTTCAACTACCACTCATGGCATCTTTATATAGGACACTGAGATATTTTATTTTATTTTTTTAAAGATTTTATTTATTTGACAGAGAGAGACACAGCGAGAGAGGGAACACAAGCAGGGGGAGTGGGAGAGAGAGAAGCAGGCCTCCCGCCGAGCAGGGAGCCCGATGCGGGGCTCGATCCCAGGACCTTGGGATGATGACCTGAGCTGAAGGCAGACACTTAACGACTGAGCCACCCAGGCGCCCCTAGGACACTGAAATATTTTAAATATTAAAAGCAAAGACATATCAAATATGCTCAGAAACAGTTGTATAATCTTACCCCCTCTAGTTCTGGATAACTGGTATGGACCCTGGGCAGAAGAATGGGTTGAAACTCTAGCTGTGCTACTGTGTTACCTTTGAAAGTGAATTAGGCTCTCAGAACTTCAGTTTTGTCATCTCAGAAATAGAGACTGACATCCCTTTCCATGTTGTTTTCCTTATAGTGATGTATAGGTGACTTGGGAGGAAAAGGTGTTGAGGATTGAGTGCCTATAATTCTGATCATTGTTAAAGGAAAACAATATGTCATATAAAATGCTACCTTCCTCCTGGATATACTCAAATATTGCTAATGTGATGGAGGTATAGAAAAGACATTTAATAAATCATACTTAGTATTGTCAGAAATAGTAGAAGTAGTTTTCAGTGTGGAACTAGGAACTGAACTCTAAATTAGAATATATCACAGTCCATCAATTATTATTCTTAGTTAGTCTTTCAATTTTTGAAATTTTTTAATGAATTCAATTATCAAAATAATTAATTTTGCTTCTTGGATTATAATGCTTAGGATATACCTTTAAAATTATCTACCTCCGAAAATCCAAGGAAGGCAAGACCAGGCTATAGCCACATTATGCAGTTTCCTGATTTGCTCCACATGTTTCCTTTATTCTAGACTTTGTTCATGCTATCCCTTTTCCCTAGAACATAATTCCTCCAGGGTAAGATAGCTTTTCATATCTTTGAGACATTTGGTTTAATAATAAACAAAAGTGAACAACAAAATAGAACAAAAACAATGAACAGAACCTAAGCTGTTGTTTTTATCAATGATAGCCTGTGGAGTTTGTTCTGGCTCATGCTGCTAAATTGTAAGTAGCTAGTAGGAGAGGGACAGTGGATTTTGTCTTACTCATTGTCATAGCACAGATCTTGGGTTCAGTATCTGTCACACTGTATGTCACATTAAATATTTATTAAATTGCAAATTCATATGGCCATACTCCTCACCTTCTTTTCAATAGTTTACTGTCATTTTATGCCTAACTGGGTTATCAAGTTTACTATTTCCCCAGATTGACTTATTATCAATCCCCAAACTTCAGTGCCTTCTTTATAATTTGTTATCCTATTAAATGGTAACAAAGAATTCAGTTGCTCAAACTAGAAACACAAGAGGCCTCTCTTCCCCCCCAGCCTAGCGACCTTCTCATTTAGTCACTAATTTCATCAACTGAGCTTCATCTGAAAGGGTATCTATCTATCTATCTATCTATCTATCTATCTATCTATCATCTATCTATCTATCTAATCTATAATTTCATCTAGTTCACTGTGAAATTCATACTGGGTATATTAATGGCCTCTTGGCAGGAAAGTTAATAAGCGACAGAATTGCTCTCTTCCTAGGGAGTGTTAAATGTTTAGCACTATAAATCATTTGCACTTCCTTCTATTATTCTTGCTCTTTAGGAAAGGAACAAAACAAAACAAAAATCTGGTATCTCAAACCCTTACATAATGGACTATCCCTCATAAGGAACCTTGGTTAAAGTTGAATCTAACTAACCACACTTGCTACTGCCTTTTCCAAATTCCCATTAAAAAACCTTTAAAAACACAAAAATTTAAAAACTCAGAATGCAACCCAAAACTAGATATGAAATCTAACCTATTAATAAAATTCAGGAAACATTTCTACTAATGATAACTATGATGGTCTGGATTTCAAAAATCAACAAATAACCATAAAAATATCAATCATATAAGTGTATAATAAGGACAAAAAAGTAGCATTTCTGTTTCTTAAAAAATAAGTGGATCTACTTCTTCCTCATGTCTAGTCTTTGGCTCAAAATAATGAAAAGCAGAAATGAATATTAAAAAATGAATAGCATTTCTATAGTGTGTAAACTGCATTTTGAGTAACCCACAGTGCTTTGTCCTCACACCACCATCACTACCTGCATTGGTATCTCTGAATAATCACCTGGAAATAGTAAGTCACAAAATGCTCCTGGATAAGACAGCACAGTGGATAAAAGAGGGGTGGGTGAAGTGGCCTGAGAGTAAGTCATTTCTCCAAAGGTTTGATACCCACAATTATATGCTATAAATTGGGACAGAGGTCAGAGAAGTCCAAACAAAATGGTATTGTATATTGAAACTATCCTTTTTCTTATTTTTTTCTATGATTAGTTTCAGAGAGTCAAGGAATGGTGGTGGGAGGGGGGAATCCCAGGTATAAAAATAGTAGCCAACACTTCTGTAAAACTTCTTATGTAAGAAGTGTTAATCTAAACCCCTCATGCACGGTAGCTTAGTTAACTTTCACAACAACCAATAGAGTAAATGTTATATTATTTTCATTTTTAATGAGGAGATTGAGTCAACAAAGGTTTAAATAACTTCTCCAAGTACAATTTGTAAATGGACTCAAGCTCTGGTTTCAAAATACATGCTCTTAACAACTACACTAGGATAATCTTGGTCCAAGATACTCACTAGATACTAGAAATCAAGCTGGGAATGGTGCACTTCAACAGGTTTTTAATCCGTGTACATGAAGGAGACTTGATCAAGACTCACCTGGAAAAGGACTCAGAACAAGTCTAGTACACATTCATCTCTTGTTAATAAGCAGAGCATCATGAGAGAAAAACAAATACCATGAAGAAGATATACATTGAGATGAAAAAATACTACTAAAATATTATGTGTGAAGTGGGTGACTGAAAAGAGACTAAAAATACCAATATGATGGCAGTATAAAGATGAGTTAATGATGTAGAATATGGAATGATTAGTTTGGAGGTAAAATTAATTTCTTACAGATTGCTTAAGAATGAATAAAAATAACCAGTGAGAAGCTAGTACACTTGGAGGGAAAAAACAATCTGAGCTGAGAATTCTATGTGTTCCTGTGGAAACAGAAAATTTAGGAGGGAAGCCACAGTCAAACACATGATTGAAGAAAACCACAGTGAAATGAATAGCCTCAAAGTATGGAGACTGAAAAGACTGCAGCTCACATAGGAACTATTAAAAGATGACTTTTCCAATCTGTCCTAATGCAGAAAATTTGCTAAACAGATAAAAGCATAAAAAAAAAACTATGGAAGTATTACCCAGTGAAAACTGGTTTATTATATTACATATATTAGATTTACATATAATTTGTCGTTCACTATCCATTATCTCTCACCCTGGATTTTTTACCTAAATAATTTAAAATATGGTCTTATCTATTAAATATATATCTAAAAAAATAATTTTTAAATTGTTAGGGTAAAGGGGCACCTGGGTGGCTCAGTCATTAAGCATCTGCCTTTGGCTCAGGTCATGATCCCTAGCCCTGGGATCAAGTCCCGCATTGGGCTCCCTGCTCAGTGAGAAGCCTGCTTCTCCTTCACCCACTCCCCCTGCTTATATTCCTTCTCTTGCTATGTCTCTCTCTGTCAAATAAATAAATAGAATCTTAAAAAAAAATTTAAGGTATACAGTGAATATCATTCTCAATGGGGAAAAACTGAGAGCTTTCTCCCTAAGGTCAGGAACACAGCAGGGATGTCCACTATCACCACTACGATTCAACATAGTACTAGAAGTCCTAGCCACAGTAATCAGACAACAAAAAGAAATAAAAGACATCCGAATCAGCAAAGAAGAAGTCAAACTCTCACTCTTTGCAGATGATACGATACTTTATGTGGAAAACCCGAAGACTCCACCCCAAAACTGCTAAAACTCATACAGGAATTCAGTAAATTAGCAGGATATAAAATCAATGCACAGAAATCTGTGGCATTCCTATACACCAACAACAAGACAGAAGAGAGACAAGTTAAGGAATCGATCCCATTTACAATTGCACCCAAAACCATAAGATAACTAGGAATAAATCTAACCGAAGAGGCAAAAGATCTGTACTCAGAAAACTATAAAATACTCATGAAAGAAATGGAGGAAGACACAAAGAAATGGAAAAAAGTTCAATGCTCATGGATTGGAAGAACAAATATTGTGAAGATATCAATGCTACCTAGAGCAACCTACACATTCAATGCAATCCCCATCAAAATACCATTCACTTTTTTCAAAGAAATGGAACAAATAATCCTAAAATATCTATGGAACCAGAAAAGACCCCAAAGAGCCAGAGGAATGTTGAAAAAGAAAAACAAAGCTGGTGGCATCACAATTCCAGACTTCAAGCTCTATTACAAAGCTGTCATCATCAAGACAGTATGGTACCGGCACAAAAACAGACACATAGATCAATGGAACAGAATAGAGAGCCCAGAAATGGACCCTCAACTCTATGATCAACTCATCTTTGACAAAGCAGGAAAGAATGTCCAATGGAAAAAAGACAGTCTCTTCAACAATTGGTGTTGGGAAAATTGGACAGCTATATGCAGAAGAATGAAACTGGACCATTTCCTTACACCATACAAAAAAATAGACTCCAAATGGAGGAAAGACCTAAATGTGAGACAGGAGTCCATCAAAATCCTAAAGGAGAACATAGGCAGCAACCTCTTTGACCTCAGCCACAGCAATTTCTTCCTAGAAACATCACCAAAGGCAAGGGAAGCAAGGGCAAAAATGAACTATTGGGACTTCATCAAGATAAAAAGCTTTTGCACAGCACAGGAAACAGTCAACAAAACCAAAAGACAACCGACAGAATGGGAGAAGATATTTGCAAATGACATATCAGATAAGGGCTAGTATCCAAAATCTATAAAGTACTTATCAAACTGAACACCCAAAGAACATATAATCCAATCAAGAAATGGGCAGAAGACATGAACAGACATTTTTCCAAAGAAGACATCCAAATGGCCAACAGACACATGAAAAAGTGCTCAACATCGCTCGGCATCAGGGAAATCCAAATCAAAACCTCCATGAGGTACCACCTCACACCAGTCAGAATGGCTAAAATTAACAAGTCAGGAACTGACAGATGTTGGCGGGGATGCGGAGAAAGGGGAACCCTCCTACACTGTTGGTGGGAATGCAAGCTGGTGCAACCACTGAGAAACAGTATGGAGGTTCCTCAAATAGTTGAAAATAGAGCTACTGTCCAACCCAGCAATAAAACTACTGGGTATTTACCCCAAGGAGACAAATGTAGTGATCCGAAGAGGTACATGCATCCCAATGTTTATAGCAGCAATGGCCACATTAGCCAGTCTATGGAAAGAGCCAAGATGGCCATCGACAGATGCATGGATAAAGAAGAAGTGGTATATAGAGACAATGGAATATTATGCAGCCATCAAAAGGAACGTAATCTTGCCATTTGCAATGACGTGCATAGAACTAGAGGGTATTATGCTAAGCTAAATAAGTCAATCAGAGAAAGACATGTATCATATGACCTCACTGATATGAGGAATTCTTAATCTCAGGAAACAAACTGAGGGTTGCTGGAGTGGTGGGGGGTGGGAGGGATGGGGTGGCTGGGTGCTAGACATTGGGGAGGGTATGTGCTATGGTGAGTGCTGTGAATTGTGTAAGATTGATGAATCACAGACCTGTACCTCTGAAACAGATAATACATTATATGTTAAAAAAAAAAAAGAGAAGATAGTAGGAAGGGAAAAATGAAGGGGGGAATAGGAGGGGGAGACGAACCATGAGAGACTATGGACTCTGAGAAACAAACTGAGGGTTCTAGAGGGGAGGGGGTGGGGGGATGGGTTAGCCTGGTGATAGGTATTAAAGAGGGCACGTATTTAATGGAGCACTGGGTGTTATAAGCAAACAATGAATCATGGAACAGTACATCAAAAACTAATGATGTAATGTATGGTGATTAACGTAATATAATAAAATAAAATTTAAAAAATTGTTAGGGTATTATTTATTTAATGGATCGTCAAATTTTCTTTAATATACACAAGGGAATAGTAGACATTCTTGTAGTTACATGTTGGCATATATCCATTAGTCTATCCTTAGAATAAATTGAAATTAATAGTTCATATTGTGTGTGCATTTGTAGGGATTCTGACATTAATCCTGAATATATTTACATGAATCAATTTTTTAATAAAAAGATTGTCTTAACATCCTCTTTTCATGTGAAATATAAATATAGATGTATAAAAGAAGTCAAAATATAAATACTGTTTTTGTTATTTTTTGTTCTGTTGCTTAAAGACAAAGAGTATTAGAATGCAGGTTGAGAATAAATAATGAGAATAACATTAAAATGTTATAAGTTCTCTAATAATTGGTATAATCAATTTCTATATACTTCACTATAGTGCTGGACCTCATAAAAATATTTTTCCTGTACTCCTATTGTCAGACCATAAACACTCCATTTATCTTTCTCATAAATCACTTAATCAAATGCAAATGTGTATTACTATGCATTATGCATTCAGGAAATTTTTCTAATACATTTGTATAAATCTTGAAAACATTAATAAATCTGATATATGATTGCTGTCTAGGTGCCATTGGTGTAAATAGCACTTGTATATTTTAAAGGGAGCTGGAAGCACATACTCATTTATAAGCTAGGTTTTTAGAATAGAATATTTAGCAAGTAAAGCATTCGACAATTTTTATATTTTGTGATTTGAATACATTAAGATACACATTACTTTTCTTGTAACCTCATATTAGGTTGTAAAAAATAAAATCAGAGCATGTATTCTCTGTCACTCCAGAAGGCAGAAATAGAATAAAGAAGATAAAAAAATGGGGGTGCTGGGCTGGTTAAGCTCAGTCAGTTAAGCATCTGCCTTTGGTTCAAGTCATGATCCCAGCATCCTGGGATCGAGTTCTGCATGCACAATGGGCTCCCTGCTCAGCAGGGAGTCTGCTTCTCCCTCCCCCTGCTCTTGTGCTCTCCTTGCTCTCTCTCTCTCTCCCTCTCAAATAAATAAATTGAATCTTTAAAAAAAAAGCATATAAAAAATGTACGGAAAAATATGCTGGCTCACGGTAAAACAACACTTTCATTGTCCCTGACACCACTGATATGTGCCTCTCCAGCTCTGTTTCATCCAGCATTTTCTCAAACTTCTCCAAAATAATGTTCCTGAAGTTCGCTCTCATTATGTCATTTTTTTATGCTCAAAAATTTCAATAGCTCCTCAATAACCAACAAACATCTTAGGTTGGATTTCCAGGTTCTCTGTAATCTGACTGCAGTCCACATATTCTACCTTATTGCCTCTTGGTCATCTTTCTTGAAACTGAAACACTTTTAATGTCATGAGCTAAGCTTTTTTCTGTCAGCTTTTGTCCATTTTATTCTCTCAATATGATTTTTTTTTCCCACCTCTAACTCTACTAATCTTCCTTTTTCTTTAAGATTGCCAGAGTAGCCAGGGTATCATAGTATGGAAGTGTTGGTCAGAAATAGACTTTGGTTTTAACTCCAGATCCACCACTAACTCACTGTGTGGCTTTGACATGGCCTTCAACATGCCAAGCTCTGACTTCGAGTGCTATCTAGAGGATGACAGTCTGTGCCTCCCTTGGGCACTTTTCACTCTTCCGTGGACAGTGTCTGGTAGAGAGAAATGACTCAAGATATGTTAGTTACTTCATCTAGATTTTTTATCAAATGTATCAGTTTTAATTTGCATTATGCTTATGTGTATTCAAGCATTAATTTTTTCCGCCTCTGGACTGTGAATTACTGATGTCACCAGTTGGCATGTATATCTCATCATTTTGCACATGGTAAACCTGAATTAAATACTAACTTGAATAAAATAACCACTGAATGTCTTAGAGTTGCCTAATAAAGGAAACTTTGTGAGACAAACTGACAGTGTTCAAGGAGAGTAGATAATTCATTCAGTGGAAGGATGTGTGTAGGGTTACAAAGTACAAGAAAGACAATCCAGGATGACTCTCAGACAGGGTCTAATTCTAAGACCCTTAGATAAATGTAGAAAACTATGGTTAAACAAAATAGGGCAGAAAATCATTGCATGGCTATTCAGTTATTGTGAGGGCACAATGGTAATTTAGATGAGGTGAGGGGGTTAGAGGTAAGGAAGAGTCATGACTTTTGTGTAATTGTATTAAGAAAACACCATTTTCAAACGTGATTCTTGCTTAATAATGCCTCCTGACGTAGTCTGGCAGTCGTTAGAATAAACTGGGAGTCCTGAGATTCAGTTTTGCCATAAACTAGCTGGTGATTTTGAGAATATCCCTTAACCTTCAGGATCTGTCTTCTTATCTGTGAAATTTCTGCTTACACTAAATAATTTTAGAACCTAAAGTTTATAAGACCTGTGAGAAAACTTTAAGGTCTTCAATATACAGACTGTTAATAGATATAAAAAATGTATTTTTAAAGAATTATAGAAATTTAGTAGCACATAAATATTCAGCAAAAGATGTGGCCAATTCCTGAGAAGCAAACTCTGGTGTGCTTTCTCATCAACCTAACTTGAACTGCAGTTGTACCCCAAACAGCCTTATATATCTGTGGGCTCCTGCCAATAAGCAGTTGGATCTTCTGCAGCAGTCTGTGATTCTCTGAAAAAACAAGTGAATACTGTTGTCAGGTTAAAAGTGTAGAAAATGGCATCATTAAAGCAGAACGAATAAATGACAATAGCCCTATAAGAGCATCTTTAACAAATGAACATAGACAACAGCTAAAGTAAAAACTTAGGATTTTGAACAAGTACACCTTTAAAAATTAAAAAAGTTATTTTGATTCAATAATAAATAATCTTATTTTACTTCTATACATCAGCTTTGCCATTATCAAGCAGTCATTTTATTAAGACACATTTTGAAAATTAAGTTTAATGAAAATATTCCTGATTACGAAGTTGGAAAATCTGGAATTTTAGTTCTTCCATTGAGGGTTTGTGTTATACAAACTTACCAGGTCTTGATTTTTTTATGTGTAAATTAAGACTAGATTATATCCAAGATTCTTGAAAGTTCTATGACTCTCATTCAGTAAATATTCTATTTGTATTGGATATGTATGCCAAAATACCTTTTTTTAGCCTTGCATGAATTACAAAAAGGTGTGTATTATTATTTTCATATAATGTAAATTAGATGAGGTTAATTTGAGTTATTAATGGGAACAGCTTGGCAAATACGGGCAAGTGAAATATTTCAAGGAAGTGGAGTCAGAAACTGAAGGAGGTGAGACTTGAACGTTCGCTGCAGGTGTCAGACAGGAGCAAAGCAGATATTATTTACTTCAGGGCTGGAGTCACTGGAACTAATTAAGCATTTTATGTTTGTCACAAGTGTATTTGAACTGTATACTCACCTCAGATATTTAAACGGAGACTTGGCAACACCAGCGATTGTTAATAGCAAGAATATGGAAACTGGCAACAACAATTTCGCAGGTAGACACTAGTACAAAAAAGCACATAATTGGCACTTAGCATTCAAATGAACAGGCACATAAACTGTGCCTTTCAAAAAAAGCTGTTAGGTTGTCTGTCACACCTCAGACTACTTCTGAAGGTTATGTTTAGAGAAAAGAGGAAAGAACAGGGTGGCAGGTGGTCAGAGTAGGCAGCAGAAGTAGGTTTTTGTTTTGTTTTGTTTTGTTTTTACTTGGAATGATGAATAAACAGGCAACAAAGTTGGAATCTGAGCCTGTGGTGCAGGTGCTAATTATTTTTTCTGTGGCATCAACAGAGGTCAAGGAATAGAGCTTGATTTATAGTCTAGCTAGGCTACTACTGACCAGGTGTAAGTAACTCCTGATGCCAAGTGCACTGGGGCATTGGAGGGGCCCAACGATAAATAGCTGTGATAAATTTTTAGATGAAAATTGTTGCACCTCTGTCCTATTACTCTTTCTGCTAAGTAAGGATTATTCTGAGTTATAGAATGTGGATTTGTGCTGACATTGACTTTAAAATTTGTACTGAATTTTAGTATAGCTTGACCAAATGTATTTGTCTTCTTTCCACCCACCCAAGTATCTCACAGTTTAGATCACTCAGTGATAAACAACTCATAATAAAATAAGCCTTTAAGAAATGAAGCAATTATAATCTGCATCCTTCTTCTAAGAAAAATCAATACCAAAACAAAACCAAAAATGTGTTTTAGAAATGTCTTCCCTACTTGGCTCGCTTCTTGCATTAGTATTTGAAATGGAAGATTTGACTTTTGTGTACTCTATGAGGTCAGTAGGAGCACTTTTCCCTAACCCTATGCTCCCAGGTTAAACACGTTTATATGATACTGAAATTTTGTTTGTTAGTCTTCTCAATAGGCCCTGAAATCTTGATGGCAAGTAATTTATCTCAATTTTAAGTGTTAAATGAATGGATGACTACATGGATGACTTGATTAGTGAATGGATGATGCGCTTAGCCCTACTACCTTGACAACGAATGATAGCAGGTATAGGCTGTGGGTTGAAAATGGTGGCATAGAATGAAGGGTACAATCAGTAGCTTTTGAAGCCAAAGAAAGGATAGCATAGGGGTTTCTTACCCTTGGTATGCATCAGGATCATGTGAGAACTTTTTATAAAAACACTGACATCTGAGTCTGACTCTTGAGTGCAGTGGTTCTCAAAAATGTTCCCTGGACCAGCAGCATCAGCATTACATGAGAATTTGTTAGAAATACAAATATTTGAGCTCTACTACACACCTACTAAGCCAGAAACTTTGGGAATAAGTCCCCAAAATCTGTATTCTACGAAGCTCTCCAGATGATTCTAATTCATGATAAAGTTTAAGAGCAGTTGTGAGATTCTGATTCAATTGATCTGGAGTATATTTGCTCTAGGGCTCTTCAGATGATTTTAACATGCAGCCAGAGTTGTGAACCATGAAAACAGCAGAAGAGAATAAGAAGAAATGTATGTATATACAGAATCAAATTCATAGGGAACAAGAGCAGAATGGACAAAAATAAAATGAAAATAAAAGAAGGTGGGTAAGATTGTAAAATATTGACTCCGCTAAGTCTTTTCTTGGTGTTTATTTGTTTTGTACCCTGAAGAGAGGAGCACATTATGGAGAAACATGTTTTCTAGAGCCTCCTACTAGGAATGATTTGGTTTTTCTGTAGGATTTGGTGTTAATTCTAGATGGCATGTTATCCAACTTATGAAACAGTTAAACCATAGGACTATTTCCATTGAGAATCATCATCTATACATTGATAAAAAGAAAACTGAAGGATTAAAATAGTATCATTTAGACTGAGTTCCCACACTCGGGCTTAATACATAATCTAATCCAACTTCCCTCAGAAGTGTAGTCTTAATCAGTCAGTCAGAAATTTTTAGGTCAGTGCCAGAGTCTGCCACGTGGGCCTTATCCATCCCCCAAAAGGAAGATGAGGTAATCTGCATGATCAGACCTCTTGCTTTTCCTAGGGGCCTTGACTAGAACAATCCTTTTCTTTTGCTAATAACTTTCTTGCTCTACCCTCCTTCTCTAAAAACCTTCCATTTTGTACAACTCCCCAGAACTCCCCTCTACCTGCTAGATGGGGTACTGCCTAATTCATGAATCCTTTAATAATGCCAGTTAGACCTTTAAAATGTACTCAGTTGAATTTTTGTTATTTAACAACATGCACTGGTATAACTATGCATCAAACTTATTTAATCCTCAAACAATCCTTTGTGGGGTAAGCATTATTACAGTGTTTACAGATACGTAAGCTGAAACTCAGTTTAATTAACTTGCCCAGAGTCATACAACATGGCAGTGACACAGCTGGGATTGGAACTCAGGCTTCTTTCACTGTATCACCTTGTTTTCACAAGCAGGACACTTGGGATATTGACATCATTAAGTATGAATCATAAAATATATTCTTAATGCTATAATTAAAGCCTGGTGTGGGAATTTTGCTCTATGTGGTTTATAATTAAGTTTACCCATTTCTTTACTTGTGCTGAGATATAAACAAGAGGAAGAAGAGATGTGACAAGTTTCAATGTCTTTTACTGGCTGAACAGTTAACATACATTCATGCATTTAGCTTTAAAAATTCCTGAATGACAAGCACTATAGTAACTATTATAAATGAGACAATTTTGATAAGAGTGGTAACTTAAGACCACACAGCTAAGCAACATTGGATGCAAAATTCAAACACAACTCTGTCTGTTCACAAAACAATTTGACCATATTCATCCTCACTGCAATGGAAGTTTCCTCCCTCAAACATCAGGGAAGGAAAACATTATAAATAAGTGATCCTGAATTATTCTGAAATGGAAAAAGATGACCAAAAGTGGGATGGAAAGAGGTAAGTTGGGAATGAAAATAGCATGAAACAGCGAATATAGATTTAATGGCACAAATTTAAACATTTATAAAAGGGCAGCCTTTTCCAAAATCAAAGCTTTTTCAAGGAATTCTAAGCAAATTTAATGCAAACAAAAATAGAAATGGAAAATTAATTATAGTCCTGTGGCCCCTGAGAAAATAGTAAATACTATGACCTAGAAAATTATAGGTGAGGGAATAAAAGAAGTGGTCATGAAAATTTGGTCATGAAAGAAAAACAAACAAGATAGAGGGAAGAGATTGCGCATCTTTAGAAGCAAAGGTATGAAAACACATGTTCTGAGAAGGAAGTTTGATGGATGTCAAGAGGATTGACACTACATACAGAAAGGAAGATTAGGTCCAAATTCTAGGAATAACCTCTGGAATTTGTTCTGTCCTAATAAGTGCTCTTGTGCAAAGGAGTGATTTGAAGGCTGGAGTAGGGAGAGGTGCATACCTGCCAGCACCAGTGGAGGGCTAGTGCATTGGTCTGATGGAGAGATAATGAATGCTTAAAACAGATAGTGGGGATCACAAAGGAGAAAATAATTCACACAGTTTTTAAGAAAATAGAGTCAATGTTTTTTGTTGTTTCATTTTTTTTTTTTTTTTTTTTTTTTTTGCTTTGGCACCACATATGGGAGAAAGGGGGAAAGAGAAGAAAACCAAAGGTACAATCTTGAGAAGTATGCTTTATAAAGATGGGTGAAGGAAGGAAGTCATCATCAAGGAACTAGAGTAAGGTGTATATGAGTGTTGTGATGACCCCTAAGGGCACTCTACTTTGACATATTTTAAAATGAACCTCATAGCATTGCTATGAATAGAATGCCCATGTTTTTCTAACTCACATTAAAATAGATGTGTGACTGGGTTGGTCAAGAAGAAGGCAATGGTTAAGAAAAATATTCCAAATTCCCCAGGCAAATATTTTTTTGAAGATTTTATTTATTTATTTGACAGAGAGAGAATGAGGGAGGGAACACAAGCAGGGGGAGTGGGAGAGGGAGAAGCAGGCTTCCTGCCGAGCAGGGAGCCCCATGCGGGGCTGGATCCCAGGACCCTGGGATCATGACCTGAGCCGAAGGCAGACACTATGAATGAGCCACCCAGGTGCTTCTCACATGTTTTGTGAGGAAAGAACACAGAGGACATAGCAGTGCCCCCTGTGGAAGGTCAAGCTCCCTGGCCTCCACATCGCACTACTTTTGATGTCACCTAATCTGAGTGAGGATCCCACCAAACCGGCAAAACCTTCCCCTGTCATTCCTTCCATGATCTTCCAACTGATTCGAGGCCTCTGGTTCTCTATCTCTCTGCCCACCCCTTGAGCAAGTCAGTGCTTATAACACCAGAGACACTATGGTTTTTCCTTCATGGTGAAATATTCACACTTACCATTCTTCTAGGTTTCTAGAAAGGGAATGTCTGGTTCTCTTCTTAAAATAACTTAAAAATTGTCCTGTGTATCACAAAGCCACACGTAGATTAGAGAAATGACTGATATAAAATTGATAAAGTATTGAAGGGAAGGAAAAATTCTCTGCACCTTCAAGGTCTTCCAGTTGGACTAAGAATTACATTTAAATAAGACAAACTAACAGGAGAAAAAAAAACAATTTTGTTACATGCATATGAGGGCCCAATAATGAAATTAAAACCCAAACAAATGACCAAGGCAGGCAGTTTTTATATTTTTAGACAAAGCGATAATAAATCTGTGAGGAATTGACAGGACAAAGAAACTTTGGGAACTCCAATTAGTAAGGAGTCTAAACAGAATTTGGGCTGGTGTGGTAAACTTGTAAAAAGTAACAAGGGTTACTTGGCTCTAAATTTCCCATCTCTGGTGATAAGATTGTCTCTTTACTCCGTGGTACAGGGAGGACACGTTTTACATGGGAGATTTATTTTCTGCTTTCAGGGGACAGAGGAGGGGCTGAGTATCTTTCTTGCATAGGCTGCCTCTTAAGTAACTTTTATTTTAAATAATCAATTTGCCAAAGTGGCACATTCTGGGGTAGCCTTGGCCCCTATAGTACCTAAAATCAGAAGAAAAGTAGTGCAAGGCTTTTAAAGAACTACATCCTGGACAAAGCTCTGCTTTAGTTAACACAGGTTCATTTTTGTTTTTTTGTTTGTTTTTAATTTAAGATTTTATTTATTTATTTGACAGAGAGAAAAAGCACAAACAGGGGAAGAAGCAGGCAAAGGCAGGGAGCCTGGCGTGGGGCTCGATCCTATGACCCTGGGATCATGACCTGAGCCAAAGGCAGATGCTTAATGACTGAGCCACCCAGATGCTCCAACACAGGTTTGGTATTAAGAACTTCATATTCTAAGGGAACATTTAGACTAAGTTTACAATCTTGGATTAAGTAGCTGTTAAAAACCTTGCGGTTTCCCATTTTATCAGCACTTATAAAACAAATGATGCATTTCTCCTAGTTATTTTAAAGAAGAGGCTTGTTTTAAAATAAGAAATGTAAATAAAATCTTCAGTTACTGGTATTAGCATTGATGCTGTTTTTATAATTATGAGTAGGACTATGATTGTTTTCACTTCCCGATCATCCACAGTGGAACATAGACAAACTTACAGAACAGTTCACTCTCAGTAACACAAGGCATTACTAAATACTGGGTAGCATTGACTGGGATTGAAGGCCTTGTGCCTGAAACAAAAAACTTCGCTGTCGGACTGGAGAGAGTTTTAGGGGATTGTGGAACTCCTCAAACTGCATGCAAATTATAAGGCACATTTGACGCATTTTTTAAATTAGGGTCTATAACTTTCATCAGAATTGCAAATTGACTTTTTTGTGGGGGGCGGGTAAATCGATATTTATTGAAATACTGAAAAAAATTCCATTTTGTTGAGAAATTCCTGGCAAGAACTGTCATGACAGTATGGATTTCACTGATACAGTAAGAAAACGTCACCAAGTAATCGGCTTCACACTTGAAACATCGCATGGATTCAGGTCCAAAGTAGCTACGGAAGATCTGTAACACAAATGTTCAGCTATTGCAGATTATCTCTTTACAAATATAGACCAACTATAAGAAACCAGGCTAAGCCAAAAACGTTTCTATGTGAGTCTGCTTTGACTAATAAATCCTGTAACTGATAAGGCAGTTGCTAAGGAAATGTCTGGTTACAAACTGGTTAACGATGAACACTAGAGGAATTTCAGCAAATTGACTTGTAAATAATATACACACGTGCGCGTATGGAGAGAGAGAAGTGCTTTTGGATTAATTCCCGGAAGTTTAACTCATCTGAATATGACGAAAGGCAGAATTTGTTGGTCTCTGGAGTCAGATTTTGAATTGATGTAGTTGTACAGTGCTTCATCATACAGTAGATTGATTAAGATTTTATTTTCTGTAAGTTTTTAGAAGAACAGCTGTTTCGTTAGAGAACTGAATTCACAACTTTGCCTAGGTAGTGTATCCCAGGACAGCCCTGTAAAAATAGTATTTTAGTTGATGTTGCCATGCCCATCCTCTTCTCTACAGTTAATGTAAAATGGAATATTCATTTTTGTTTTGTTCACTCCTTTTCACAGTTTTCTCAAGGGCACTCGAAGACTCCTAAGAACTGGTGTTAGAATACTGGTATTAGATCATTAGAACATGGTCCTTGGAGAATTTCAACAGGCCATGAATATTACCAAGTGTCCTTGAGTCATTCACCACGTACAAATGAATTTGAGACTAATGTGGCCCTGCTTCCCCAATTAGTATAGATAATCAAGAATTGATTGCAACATTATGAGAACAGAAATCTGGGTTTTTGTAGGACAGCTGCAAATAGTTTTTATTTTAAGATTTCTTTCCCTGGAGAAATCTGCTCATGCTTTTTCTATCATTTTTTTCTCTATAATGATTTAGTTCATCACCTCCACAGCAATTTGACCTTTGCCATCTCCACCTGCCATTGTTATCGGCCCCAAACTCAAGCAAGAAACAGAAGCAGAAGATGTACTCCAGAAAAGGCAGTGAACTGTGAATTTCTCCTATCATTTGATGGAGACCTCTCTTGCTGTGAAACTGACCTTCTTTTTTTCCATTAAAAACTCTATTATAATGTTCCTTAAAGAACTTTCAAAGCTTTTAGTGGTAATGAGTTTGCTATAATGTAAAGTAGGATAATTTATATTACGTTGATTTTTTATTACCTCTTTTGACATTTCTAAAACACTCAATATTTGACTTTTTAGAGTTTACTATAAAATATCCAGTTTATGTGAACCAGAGTATTATTTTATATGAAATTACATTCTCCTACATTGAAACTCATGAAAGATAATGATTTTTTAAAAGTTTATTAATCTGGACCTTTGTAGTAGGCATCAAATTAATTTATATGCATCCAGTTTCTTTCTTTTCTTCCTAACCTGCTAATGATTGTCAGAGTGGCCATATGAAGCCACTTGGATCTGACTCTACTGCTCATAGTCCTTCAGATCCTTCATACCATTTAAGTGAAAATAAGAATCATTTGCAAGACGCTTCAGAATTTGACTCCACTGTAGCTTGTTAAAGCTTTTTCTTATGACTCTACCCATTGTTTCTATACTTTATGTTCTGCGCAACCACAGCCCTGTACTAGAACCCACAGATGCCGGTGTATATCTGCCTATTCCGTCTCACTCGCTCTCTTGCTCATAATCACATGATAGCTTTCACATTTCCTTTTGACATCAAGTGATTTCTCCCTCCTATGAATCTTATACCTGTCAGTTATGCATTTATTGTGCCTGCTTAGAAATCATAAGCTCTCTGGCTGAACTCTGTACTCTCTGAGGTCAGTTGTATCCATTTTACCCTGTGTCATCAATAAAACCTATCAAAATACTTTGAATACTGTAGGTACCAAAGCAACATAGGCTCAAAAAAAAAAAAAGATTGAGTGTAATGGATTACTTACAATGGTGAATGATGACATCATTAATTTATTCACTAATTCAACAAGTTTATGAGGTACCCACTATGTCCTCGGAATTGTTTTCCATGTCATCTGGAACCTGGCCATGATGCAGATTTTATTTAGAAAGCTTGAGCTCTTCACACTCTTCTCTGCTTTCTGGGACCTTTCTTATTGTTACTGCCATCTTTTAGTATCCCTCTAATTAAACCAGATACCCCCCCCCCAATCTATAACTTGGAAAAATTGCTGTTGTGGTAAATGGCTGTTTTACAGTAATCTCTCCACGCGTGTTACTCTCTATAATCTCAGAGTGAACATTGTTGGCCACTAGTGTTAGCCTGGATGGTATTTGAATTCTCTCTGTCTTACTCTTGAATTAATGGCCTGATCCTGCAGGAAACTAATACCCTTCTCTGCTTCCTCTGATTCCCATCTTGCGGCAATCATCACTTGATCTGCTCTTACTTACAGTAAACTTTAGCATGGCATGCTATCGATTTATGTCATACGCCGCAGTTTTCTGAACATATTATTGTGAGGAATATTTATGCCTTTAGAATTAAATGTTAGTTTGAATTAGGAGTCATAGCCTCATCGTACAGGTAAAGCCTGATTTAACATAATCTTTGTTTCAATGCATGGTCACGCAGGCTTTGTTTGTTTCAGAACACAGATACCTCAGCAGACACTACATTTGCTAATACTTACAAGAGTGCCTGGTATGTAGTATGTTCTTAATACATATTTACTGAATCAGTGAAATTTGGTGTTTTGGTACATTAAAGAACAATGAGAACAAAGAACACCAGAGAGTGGGGATCTTGTGTGTGTGTGTGTTTCTCTCTCTCTCTCTCTCTCTCTCTCTCTCTCTCTGTCTGTCTCCTTTAGCTATAAGATTACTCCTTTAGCTACGGCTCCTTTGTGGTTCTGGCTTCCACTTTCATTGGAATATCTTTGTTTATTCCTGGCTCTATATGTGGAATTAACCTATCTGGTCTTTTCTTAACTTCAACATGAGGGAAACAATCTCTAAATTCTCTTCTCGCTCTAAATGTGAGAGTCCATGGATTAAGTTTCCTTATCCTATTCTATTCCTTTGTTATTATTGTTATTCTTGAATGTATTATGTGTTTTTTTTTCCACAAGGCACTAAGGCACTATTTGAAATATATATTCCTAGTAGAAAGCATAGACACTGATTAAAAATATTCTGCTATATAAATGTAATGGTGCACGAATAAGGAAATGTTTTTTAGGAGTTTTTATTTCAAAGTTTGCTTTGAAAGTAGATTATTAACATACTGCTCTCACCAGCTAGCTACTTAAGTGAGGAAAAGCAGAAGCTGATGATAAAATAGTCTCATTAAAGTGCGATTTGGCTTTACTCTGAATGTCAAGTGTATAGATTCAGGCTTAGAGTAAATCTAGGCCCTTTGGCAGGTGCAGTATCTATGATTTTGCTCATCCCTCCAGACTTTTTTTTCTTCTCTATTCTGTTCTGTTATTTATTTCCTCACTGCTTTACATAACCTAATTATGAGCTCCTCAAAGATATGAATCATGTCCAAATTTTAATTAAAGCTTTTGGTAAATTCAGGATGCTCCTATAGAATAGCGATCATTCAAAAATGATATAAACTATATCAATTAATTTTAAACTTTATAATCCTTAAAAGTTTGCTTAAGGATTTAAGTCCATTTGCTGGTAACCACAATCCAGAAATCTTGTGAAATCCTGCTGTTTAATTTGGCCCCATTATTTGCCTCTGTTTCTTAGTAACAGGTGTGGAGACTCAAGTCTTTCTGTCTTTAAATATATTGTCATTTGTCTCCTGGAAAGGATTCACAGCAATTGTATTGTTTTCAAACTTAGAATTCACCCCCCCCCATAATGCCTTTCCTGATCTTGGAAATCTCCCACTGTCTCACATATGCCTGAAGGCAGACAAAAGGGTCTCCTTTTACTAAGTTAGCTCGTACTGTGGAGTCTGTGGAGTACAAGTAGCTTCTACTTGTACTTAATTACTCTTATGCTGGCCATGCCAAAGAGGATAAGATTCCATTAAGAGCAACTCTTTACCAAAATACAAGCTTCTTGTTGAAGTGAAATATTTATTTTTATCAGTTTAGTTTACTAGTATTTTCCACGTCCTTAGAGCAGATACTTGATATACGAGCTGGTAACCTGCTATTTTCCACCAATCGCATTAAATATTCAGTTCCTGTGACTTTCTAGCATGTGCCTTAGAGAAAATAGGCAATAGCAAAAAGACTGGTGTCTGTCACCCCACTATAAAGGAATTCTTTCTTGGATGAACCAGATAGCCAGCCATAGGTTTGAGATCTGTTATAGTTGAAATATTTTGATTTCTCATATTCGGAGTTGCATTACAAACAAATAACCAAATAACACAACCACTTAAATTAGACTGAGAAATAGCAATGTTAAAATAACGATTCCTTGTCTGTCTAATGGAAGTCAACAACGAAATCTGACCGAGCTTTAAGGAAAGAGTGGACTCAAATACTTGAACGATGTCAAGACTCTTTCCACCTCTCGTCTCTATCCTTCCTACGCCTCTTGATCTTCTCTTTTTCTGTAGATCCCACTCCTTCCAAATTTTGGTCCACAGAACTATTCATAAGAACAATAAGTATACAAGAACAATTCCAGAATCTTTATCGTCCAGCTGCAGCCATTTGAGAGTTTCTCCTATCACCTAGGTTCTTCGGAGGCATGGCATTTGAAATTGTCAAAGTATACTTTTCAAAAAGTTGAAGGCATAATTCTCATAGAGCTGTAGAATAAACACATGTCAAAATGTATTAAACTTCTTAATGAGAAACCTGCAGAATGGTAAGATTGCTTTTAAAAGTTTAAGAAAAACAAAGTATTTCTATTCCAAGTATTTCTTTTCTATTTAGAAAGATAGATGCTGGAATAAGATTTCTAATCATATATAAAACTGATTAAAAAATAAAACTTTGGGATGACATCTTTATCATCCTTGTATCTCTATTTACATCTCAAAATCAATGTGTGTTGTTATTTTACATGAAACACTTGCAGTACTATCTATTTAATACAAATCAATAGCTTCCTTACAGAGTATTTAAATCCTTGATCAATAGTAATTAGTAAATAAAATAAAATAAAGTAAAATAAAATCAAATGTATATAGCATTAGACAACTACAGAACTCTTGGCTAGTCCTGTTAGACAATACTCTAGTGTGACATTGAATAGACATATAGTCATCAGTCACCAATTTCCAAATTATGGATGTTTTAAAACAATGCCATGAAGATTTTATACTTACATCGCATAGATTAAACGAGAACATGTGTAGAAAATGCTTCATGCAAATACTTGGTACAAAATAAACTCAAAATGAAGTTTACTTCTTTTAAATATTATATTTTATTAATATTATGTTACAAAAATACAATCCTCTTTGAGTTTAAATTTTACTTGAGATTATTTTATATTAATATATAGTAAATCTCTTTTAAGTAGTACATTTGTTCTTCCTTTGTCTCCTTCCTTCTTTGCTTCCTTCTTTACTTCCTCTCTTCCTCTCTCCCTCCCTGCTTCCCTTGTTCCCTTCCTCATCCCTTTTTCCCTCTGTCAAAAATCCGGAAACAGTAAATTTTAAAACCGGATCAGTAAAATAGTTTTTAGTAAGAGTCTATTGTGCATATAAGAACAGTTCATAAACTGGGAGCCCTCAAATCCAAAACTGATATGAAGCTCAGAGCCTTAACGTTACAGGATGGCTTATAAAGTGAAAATGAGGAAATCGTTTAACATCGATTAGTTACATTGATTTGATTGTAACCAATCGTTACAATGATTAGTTATTAGAATGGAGGTTCCAGACATTAGGGGATTGGTTAAAAGTGTGATTATCTTACATCACTTAAAAGATGATGTACTTATTTTTTTAATGATTATCAGCAGCATTTGGAAGAAATAACCTGTTAAGTTTTACTTGTTCATGAAATAAATTAGATTTAATTTTGCTTACATGGCTTAAATGGTTTTCTCTGTTTGGGGGATTTTCAAGCCTGATCTACAATTTATTTTATTTTAACACTTTCCTACTTTCCCCCTCCTTCTCTTCCTCTCTCTTTCCTTCTCCCCTTTCTCTCTCGCTATTTGTCTTTCTTTCTTCCTTTCCTTTCCTTTCCTTTCCCTTTCTCCCTTTCTCTCTCTTTCCCTCCCTCCCTCTCTTCCTTCCTTCTTTCTTTTTCTTCCTTCTTTCTTCTTTCTTTCTTTCTTTTCCTTCCTTTCCTTCCTTCCTTCTTTTCTTCTTTCCTTCCTTCTTTCCTTCCTTCTTTCCTCTTAAATTTTGGCATCCATTTGTTTATCTAAGCTATTTGTCTCCACATAATTAAATCAAAGCAGTCTACTTCATCCCTTTGTCTTCAGTTTTGCTACTTTTGCCCAATCTTACTCTGCTGCAGGCACACTGACCTCAAGACCTTAGAGATCTCACACTGACTCTTATCTCTCCTAGGGACTCTGAGTTCCCAGCTTTTTCCAAGCCTTGTTCCCTCTCCTTCTTCAAATATTCCCCCGCCCCCCAAATCACCTTTTTAGTGAGATCTACTGTATCTGATTTAAAATAGAAACTTCCTCCAACTCCATTTCTCCTATCTCTTTTACCTTGATTGAAAGGGCATGTAAGCCATTCTGAAAGAGCTCTCAATGCCCAAAGACGGAACTTGAACAACAAAATAAATAAAAATGGTATTGAATTCTAACCCCCCAAATTAAGTAGAAATTAATGTCTGTGTGATATAATAAATAATAGAATAAACCAATAAGTAGAGGAAAATAGACAAATATCCCCCACATAGGAATTTCAAATATTAGTGGTGGAAGGGAAGCAGTAAATGGAAAATCACCAATCCAGCCATGGATGCCAAAATTAGTGGATAAACGTTTAAGTAGAAACAGGGTATTTGTATTTTCTCAAGGTATCACCTAAAGAATATTTAGTAATTAAAAAGGGGGAAAAGTAACTGTACAGAATCCTAGCAAACACCACTCTTGCTAAGTGGTCAAGGTTAACATCACCAGTAACAGGACATATGGACATCATGTATCCCTGATATGATGCACTGAGAAAGTCATATGATCTCTGAGATACCAATCCTAATAATGCATAACCTCAGTTTAATCAGGAGAAAACATCAGGCAGATCCAGACTGAGGGATATTCTACAAAATGACCAGTCTTTTCAGAAGTGTCAAGTTTTTGCAGGACAAGAAAAGACTGAGGCACTCTCCTAGATTGGAGGAGACTAGGGACACATGCCAACAAAGGCAGTGTAGGACCCAAATTGGCTCTGGAGAAGAAAAAGTACAGTAGTAGAAAAAAAAATTATGAAATTCACATAAATTCTGTATTTCAATTTAAATGGCATTATATCGGTGTTAATTTCTTAATTTTGATAAATATTCTATGGTTATATAAATTGTTGGCATAAGGGAAGCAGGTTGAAAAGGATGTAGAAACTCTGTGTACTATTTTTGCATTTCTTCTGTGGATCTAAAACCATCCACACATGGAGAGTTTTAAAGACTGTTCCCTATTACCGTCTTCTTTGTCCAAAAATGCCCCAACAGTACTGAGCACGATGACAGTTATTCCATGGTTCCCTGTTGAGCAGGCAGAGAATGGAAAAACCAGCCCAGATAACACATAAGCTGCTTTCTAAGCTTCTTGACATTTTCTATTCCCTTCAGGAACTGACATAGCCAGAAGAAAAAAGTGAGCAGAAGGAGAAAGTCAGAGTGGCTTATCCTCTTTTCATGCCCAGAAGGAAGAAGAAAGGCAGCTTTTAGAAACCAGAGGAGAGAAAAACTGAATACAGGGTATTATTCCCACACTTTCTCTATTTCGTTTTAAATAATAATTATTTTATTGCCAAAGGAATACTCTTCAAACAATAAAATCCAGGCATTGTATTAAATAGCAATTCAAACAAGGAGTTTAGCATATTTATCATTCTACTCTTGTTCCTCATAGATGTTTAAATAGAATAAAAGCAAATGGCAATCTGATTCCCTCATGTACAAGGCGATGATAGGAATAACATTGCCTGTAATATTAATTAACGAAAGTTAGGTTTCCAAAGAGCAGAGATGATATGATTTTTAAATCATCTTATTAGAACATAGGGGAAAGTGTTTTGATTTACATGTATATTTCAGGCTACAAATTATCAGTAGTTCCTTTATTATTTTCATCTGAAATCAGAGAAGATGGCAGTGGGCATGCAGGTGAAGAATGATGTGACTATTTGCATTCTGACCTACTGCTATCATCAGCACATAGTTTAAGCAAAAGTAAAATTCACTAAGCTGCAAAGTAATTAATGACAAAACTCCACCTAAATCACTGACAATTTCTTGTCATCTGAAGTGGATGACTCTTTTCCCTCTAGGTCCCACAACAAGGATAACAAATTCTGAAACTTACAGGGGCAAGCAGATAAAATAATGGAGTGAGTCAGGCTGTGGTGGGCACTGTGGCAAAAAGAAGAGGACTTGCTTCTGCAAAACAGCAGCTCCTAATGGGGAAGAGTTCATTGTCACCTTGCAGGAAGGTGAGCACCATCTTTCCAGATTTCTCTTTGCTTCAAGAACAGGCAAAAGGAGGATTTTTACATAAAATCTCTCCAACCTGTCATTTCTTTTCCACAGGATTGTTAGTGCTGCTTGGCATATATAGTTCTCACTTCTCTTCCCACGGCAGAATAAGCGACAGGGACTCTGAGCTCAACAGAGTAAGGTGGGTGTCTGTCCCTAGTGGCAGATGAAACACTTGCTGTAAATTAAAAATAAAATCTTCCTTCAAATAAGAATGGGTAATGAAGGCTTAAGACAGGTTTTATTTTCTGTAGGCCACCTTAAGGATAATTTGTGCACGCAAATACATATAAACCTCCAAGAGCAGACTATAATAATTAATTTTTTCCTAAACGTACCAAAGTATTAAAGGATACCTCATGGCTTTGGGAATACTAAAATGCCGTGTGTGTGTGTGTGTGTGTGTGTGTGTGTGTGTATAAAACATATATTTTTGAAAATTTGTTTTCTGGGTATTTCTGTACATTTGAACACACATACACACCTAGGCATTTTCTTTGCCTTGTCATGTTTCAGAATTGTCGTTTAAGTATGATAAAGTGTGACCAGTTGGTTTTCCTACCCTGGGTAAATGGGAATAGTAATCTTGAGTTGCGTTAAAACAGATGTTTGCAGAGCCCTTGTTCATGTTTCTGATTCTGGTACTCCAGCCTGTTCTTTATGCTATGATTATGTCTCAGCACTCTATAATCATGCCTCATCAACCATGCTGGTTCAATGTGTCCTTAACGTGTTTCTTTTGTGAGCCTCACTTGTCGTTGCCCTACTCCAGCTGGATTTGCTAGCCTGCTGAGATCCAATTCTCTGCACGTGTCCTTACAAGAGCAATTGTCATTTCAGTGTGTTTAGATAAGTTTATACATGTATATACACTTTTGATTCTGTTTGAAACAAAACTTACATGCTATTGACAGTCAAAATGTGACAAGTGCTACTAGTAAAAATCTCTCACTAAGATGCAGTGAAAGATTTTAGCTGATAATCAGGATATCCTGACTTTAGTTTTTGCTTTGCAAACCTTTTCAAAAGGGCAACCACATTGAAACCTCTAGTTTCTTTATTGGTGAAAAAAGAAAATCATACTAAATGAATGCTACGGTGTCTTCTATCTTTCAAAGCTTGTAATATTCAAAGGCAGTGGTTTTAAAATTGAGATTGCTTTAGAGTCATCCGTAGGACTTGTCAAAGAGCACAACTCTTTGAGTAAAGGAGACTGGTTTTAAGCTGTTAGGATTTATTAGATACCAACGCATGAGAACTAAAGTTGGGAGAACAGTTGTAGCAAAGAAAGTGACAGAATGGAGTTAGAGGTGGGACATGAATGGGTTAGTTTTTGGAGACCTTTACGGAAAGCAGTCGGAACAGACCTGGTGGTGAGGGAGGAGGGCGAGCTGTGGGAAGATGTATTTAACATTGGACATTCAGGTTTAAAGGTGAATGCGAGATTTTGGAGATGGTCCTACTATTTTGAACTCAAACTGAGATTTTGGAGATGGTCTTACTATTTTGAATTCCTGTTTCGTAGGCAGATGGTCCAGAAAGAAAATATAACCATGAAAAATAGTTTATTAGTAGTGACTAGTTAAAGGAGATTTCTTTTTTTTTTTTCAGAAAAGAAAAGTCCATAAATTATGGAGTTAAATTTCTAAAAGAGATAGAACAGTTAGAATACACCTAGGTATAAGGATTAAGAGAAAATATAGTACCTTCTCTATTTATTAAATGTTAACTGCTAATTAGCAATTTATGAATTTACATTAATCTATTCCCAGGAAATGAGTGTGTATTCTTGCAGAGACTTCGGTGTCAAAGATTCTGTGGAGGTTAGTACCAATGGCTAAGTTTATTGCCCTTAATTGGATTATACATCTTAGACGGAAGAGATAATCAAGATTCCTCCCTCTGCTCTGTCCTTGATGTGGCCACAAGTAGTTTTCTGCTTCTTCAACAATCAAAACAAAGGACTGCTACTGACCCCCTTTGATTGATTTTTTGAGGAAAAACTCACATAAATCTGTCATGTGTGAAAATGGGTTGATTCCTGTTGTCTTTTAAATCTCTCTTAAAATAGGAATAGAATATTTACATTACAGAATTTCCTTTCTCCCATACCCCCTTTTATACTGCAAGTATTCCAGCAAAAGATCAGCTATTTTTATCTTAGATATTTTAGATATTCTCTTAATATGTCACATGTACATACTAATAAGTTAAATCGTAGCCATAAGAACTTCCATAAAATCGAAGACCCTCCTGCACTGCCTTCCTCTGCCGCCCCACCATTCTTACTGGATTAGCTGAAGGACAGACCCACTTACCTGAAATAAATTCACTGGCCTGTTTGAATATGGTTCTTCTAATTTTTATCTCCAAAATGCTATTTTTGCCGTATTAATTTTTCAAGCTTGATTGAGATAAAACTGACATATAACGTTGTGTAAATTTAAGGTTATACAAAGTGATGAATAGATATGTGTATATACTGTGAAATGATCACCACACTGAGGTTAGTGAACATATCCATCGCTTCACATAGTCACGTGTGTGTGTGTGTGTGTGTGTGTGTGTGTGTGTGTGTTGTGAGAACAACTTCAAGTATAAAATACAGGATGTTAACTATGGTCATTGTGCTGTATGTCATTACATTCCTGGAACATGGCCATCTTGTACCATTTGACCACCTTCACCCTTTTCCTCCACTGCTGGCCCTGGCAACAACCAATTAGCTCGGTTTCTATGAGTTTGATATTTTTAGATTTCACATATAAGGGGGATCATACAGCACTTGTCTTTTCTGGTCTAACTTATTTTACTTTGCATAATGCCCTCCATATCCATGTTGTTGTAAATGTCAGGTTTTCTTTATTTTTTTATGGCTAATTTAATACACACACACACACACACACAATTATCTATTCATTTGTTGACTAACTTAGGTTGTTTCCATGTCTTGACTATTGTAAATAGTGCTGCAATGAACATGGGGGTACAGATATCTTTTCAAGATAGTGATTTCATTTTCTTCAGATATATACTCAGAAGTGCAATCTCTGGATCATATGATAGTTCTATTTTTCAGTTTTTAAGGAACATCAATAATATTTCCCACAGTGACTGTACCAATTTATATTCCCCAAAGCAGTGCGCAAGGGTTCCATTTTCTCCACATTCTTGCCCCCATTTGCTATCTCTTGTCTTTTTGATAATAGCCATTCTAACAGGTATGCAGTGTTCCCTTGTGATTTTGATTTGCATGTCCCTCATGTTGAACATCTTTTCCCATGCCTGTTGGGTATTTCTATATTTTTGGGAAAATATCTATTCAAATTCTTTGCCCATAGTTTGATCAAATTATTCATTTGCTACTGAGTTGTATGAATTTCTGATATATTTTGGAAATTAAC
The DNA here is from genome assembly GCF_003265705.2 of Callorhinus ursinus. Taxonomy (NCBI): domain Eukaryota; kingdom Metazoa; phylum Chordata; class Mammalia; order Carnivora; family Otariidae; genus Callorhinus; species Callorhinus ursinus. The sequence goes on from NW_027397068.1 coordinate 22,603,558, forward strand.
ACCTTACCAGGTATATGATTTGTGAACATTTTTTTCCCTTTCCATAATTTGCCCTTTCATTTTGTTGATTCTTTCTTTTCTGTGCAGAAGTTTTTTAGCTTGATGGGCTTACACTTGTTTGTTTTTGTTTTGTCCCTGTGTTTCTGGTGTCATATTAAAAAAATCATTGCCAAAAGCAATGTCAAAGAGATTTTTACCTTTTTCTTTTCTTCCAGGAATGTATGGTTTCAGGTCTACATTCATGTCTTTAATCCATTTTGATTTAAATTTTGTGAGTGGTGTTAGGTAGGGGTTCAGTTTTATTCTTTTGCCTGTGAACACCCAATTTTCCTACTACCAGTTGTTGACAAGACTATATTTCCCCACTCTTGGCTTCTTTTCAAATATTAATTGACCATATATATGTGGGTTTCTTTCTCGGTTCTCATTCTGTTTCATTCATCTCTGTGTTTTGGTTTCCAGTGCCAGTACCACACTATTTGATTACTATAGCATTATAGTTTAGGTTGAAATCAGGAAGTGTGATGCCTCTAGCTTTATTCTTCTTTCTCAAGGTTGCTTTGACTATTTAGGGTCTTTTGTATTTCCATACATATTTTATATTTGCTTTTTTCTATTTCTGTAAAAAAAAAGCAACCAACAAACATGACATTGGAATTTTTTTTTAAGATTTTATTTATTTATTTGAGAGAGAGAGAATCAGAGACAGAGAGCATGAGAGGGAGAAGCAGACTCCCTGCTGAGCAGAGAGCCCCATGTGGGACTCGATCCCGGGACTCCAGGATCATGACCTGAACCGAAGGCAGTCGCTTAACCAACTGAGCCACCCAGGCACCTGCATACAATTGGAATTTTGATAGGATTGAATCTGTTGATCACTTTGGGTGGTATGGATATTTTAACAATATTAGTTCGTTTGAATTATGAACTCTGAAGGATATCTTTCTGTTTGTGAATCTTCAAATTCTTTAATCAATGCCTTGTAGTTTTCAGTGCACAAGACTTTCACCTTCATTGTTAAGTTTATTCCTAAGTTTTTAAATTATTTTTGGTGCCATTATAAGTGGGATAGTTTCTTTATTTCTTTTTCACAGAGTTCATTGTTAGTGACTTTAGTATGCTAATATTGTACCCTGCAATTTTGATTATTAGTTCCAGTAGTTTGTGAGATTTTCTTTTTTTTTTCGTTGAGTCTTTAAGGTTTTCTCTATATAAGATCAGGTAATCTGCAAAGAGAGACCGTTTTACTTCTTTTCTGATAGATGCCTTTTATTTCTTTTTCTTGCATGATTGTTTTGGCTAGGACTGCAGTACTATGTTAAATAGGAATGGTAAGATCCTTGTCTTACTCCTGGTGTTAGAGGAAAAGAACTCAAACTTTCACTGTTGTGTATGATGTTAGCTATAAGCTTCTCATCTATACCCTTTATTATGTTGAGGTGCATTCCTCTCTACTCAGTTTACTGAGGGTTTTTATTGTGAATGGGTGTTGAATTTTGTCAGTTGTGCTTTCTGTATCTTTTGAGATATAATCATCTGAATTTTATCTTTTATTCTATTACTGCAATGCACCACATTCATCGATTTACATGTTGAACCATCTTTGCAACCCAGGAATGAATCTTACTTGATTATGGTGTATAATCTTTTTAATGTGCTATTTAATTTGATTTGCTAGAATTTGTTGAGAACTTTTTTTTTTAAGATTGATTTATTTATTTGAGAGAGAGGGAGAGAGAGAGCAAGTGGTGGGGAGGGACAGAGGGAAAAAGAGCCACAAGCACACTCCCACTGAGCACAGAGCCTGATATGAGCCTTGATTTCATGACCCTGAGATCACAGCCTGAGCCAAAACCAGGAGTTGGATGCTTAACCAGCTGCACCACCAAGTTGTCCCTGTTGAGAACTTTTGAATTAATATTCGTAAGGCTATTGGCCTGTAGTTTTATTTTCTTGTGGCGTCCTTATCTGGTTTTGTATCATAAAAATATCAGATAATATCATTTTACGGTCTCATAAAATGAAATTGGAATGTTTCTTTCTCTTCAACTTTTTGGGAAAGTTTGAAGATTGATGTTTATTCTTCTTTAACCGTTGGAGAGAATTCACCAGTGAGTCCATCTGGTCCTGGACTTTTACTCTTTCGGAGGTTTTTGATTACTGATTCAATCTCCATATTTGTGATTGGTTTGTTCAGATTTTCTGTTCTTCATTATTCAGTCTTGAGAGGTTTTATGTTTCTAGGAACTATCCAAAACTTCTGGGTTGTTCAGTTTGTTGGTGCTTGTTTATTGTTCATAGTAATATCTTATGATTCCTTGTATTTTTGTGGTATCTGTTGTAACATTTTATTTATAATTTTATTTATTTGAGTACTTCGTATTTTCCTTGGTTAGTCTAGCTAAAGGTGTGTCATTTTCATCTTTTCAAATAACCAAATCTTAGTTTTTAAAGTATTTTCTATTTCTTTTTCATTCTCTATTACATTTATTTCTGCCCTAATCTTTATTATTTCATTTGTTCTACTAAGTTTTGGCTTAATTTGTTCTTTTCATAGACCGTGAGGTGTAATATTAGGTTGTTTGTTTTAGATCTTTCTTTTTTTCTAGGTATATGTGTTTAGAGCCATTAACTTTGCTTTATAGATGTTTATAGGTCTTGCAGTGTTGAGTCCATTAGTATTTACAATTGTTATATCTTCATGATGAAATGACCTTTTTATCATTATGTGATGATCGACTTTGTCTCCTGTGTCCATTTTTTCTGAAAGTCCATTTGTCTGATATAAGTATAGCTACCCCTGCATTCTTTTGGTTACCAAATGCTTGAAATATAATTTTCTGTTTCTTCATTCTCAGCATATGAGTGTCTTTAAACTTAAAGTGACTATTTCGCTATGGATTTTCAAATAATATTTCGATTTCAGTTCCCTCCCTTATTACCACCTGCCTCTGAAGTCCTAGGCATCTCAGGTATCTTTTAGCCTTTCTGGAGGTTAGAGGTTCCAATTTCTTGAAATCATGTTCATCAGTAACTCTCCATCTTCCACAATTTTAATAAAATTACATATTCAATGATTTCACATCCTATTCTAATTTTTGTGATTGTCTTACACGTTTTGTTTTATTAACCTGTTTCAATGGGGTCTTAGGAAGGAGAGGAGATGAGCATGTCTGCTCAACTCAATCTACCCACTTGACTTCGTTCTCTTTTTTCTCTATGGACTTTGTTAATATAAGTGTTCAAATATTTGTTAAGCAAGATTAGCTGCTCTATGCTTGATAATATGAGCTCAATGATAATTTTAAATATGAGATAATACAAGTTCAAAGATTACCTTAGATAACATGAGTGTAAAATTCTTTGAGAACTTTGTAGTCTAATATGAGAAACATATATAAATAGGGGTGTATCATTTACTATAGTACTAATTTGAGCACCTAATATGTGTTAAGTATTGAAAGGCACATTATCTTTGTAATCTCTTAAACCTCAGAATGATGACAGCTCATCATTTGTCAGACCATTTTTCAACCACACATTTTTCAGAATACAAACATACCTGTGCATATTTTGTAATCAATTTCAAGAGGTTCATTGAACCTGTGAGGTTAATCTATGGGCCCAAGTTGCGTCAATAGATCCCAGTTTAAAAGTCCCTAATGTATTTCATCCATTCATTGTTTACTGGAAAATATTTAGTGAGCACCTGCTAAAAGCTGGGCATTGTTCCAATATACGGGAGATTCAGCAGTCAACGAAACAGACAAAAGTCCCGGGTTTCTTGAAGTTTGTTGTCTGGGGCAAATTATATAGTATGGTAAGTATAGTAAGTATAGTAAGTATGGTAAGTATAGTAAGGTGGTGGATGCTATGGAGGAAAACCAATCAGGAAAGGAGTTTGCTGCATGACTGAGAGACTCAATTTTAAAAAGAATACTCAGGGAAGGGCGCCTGGGTGGCTCAGTTGGTTAAGCGACTGCCTTCGGCTCAGGTCATGATCCTGGAGTCCCAGGATCGAGTCCCACATCGGGCTTCCTGCTCAGCAGGGAGTCTGCTTCTCCCTCTGACCCTCTTCCCTCTTGTGCTTTCTATCTCTCGTTCTCTGTCTCTCAAATAAATAAATAAAAATCTTTAAAAAAAAAAAAAAGAATACTCAGGGAAGACAAAACTGAGAAAATGACATGAGTAAAGACTTGAATGAGGTAAAGGGGCCAGACTTGTGGCAACTAGAGTGTACTGGGAGATGGAGCAGGAATAGCACACTTGTTTTCTGAGAAAAGAATATACCTGGCATGCTCGAGAAAGGGCAAGGTGGCTAGTGTGGCTGGTGGGGAGTGAAAGGGAGCCAGCAAGGTATGTGATGGCAGGAAGGCAGACACACACAGGTCTGTCCAGCAGAGCCTTGCACATCAGCACTGGTGAAATGGGATACAGACGGCACAGAGTACTGACACAGTCTGACTTCCCTGAGGAAATAAAGTTTAAACAAATGCATGCCTGATAAACATTAGCTAGACAAAAGAGGGAGGAAGAACATCCCAGGTAGAAGGAAGAACATGTATAAAAACACTAAGTCTTTCCCCTAAGGTAATGATCCTCCCTGGTGATTTCTCTCCACCTCTGTTAGGTGGGGGCAGCAATGAGATAAGCTATAAAGGTTTTTCGTTGTTTTTTTCCTCTTGATTGTGGAGTTTAGCAATCTAGCACAAATTTCCTAGTGAAGGTATTAAGACAAGCCCCTCATTAAATGATGGATCTTTTTGAAAGAGAACCAGCTGAAGTTCTAAGAACCTAGGCCTTATTACTTGGATCAACATAAAACAGAGATTTTTTTTTTTCAGTGAAATTGGGGCAAGCACAAAAATATGATGGATTCCAAACTTCTCAGAGACAAAGCAGCTATGAAGATTTCTAATGACCGTGTTGTAAACAGCTATAGGATATCTACATTCAGGCCAATGCCCCGAGCTGACCTTTTTGTTTTGTTTTTAATTCTTAGAAGTTTTAGTCTGAAGTCTTAGTGACTTCAAACTAGAAAACACAAAGCTTTAGAATAATTCCTTTTCTTTTGTAAATAAACTACTAAAGTCTCAAAAATTATTGTTGAGTGAATGAGCAAAAAAAATTAGTAGTTTGTTTTTAAAAATAAATCTCTAGCGGAACTTTTATTTATTTATTTATTTTTTTTAAATTTTATTATTTATTTGAGAGAGAGAGGGATAGAGCACAAGCAGGGGGAGCAGGAGAAAGACAGGGAGAAGCAGGCCCCCGCTGAGCAGGGATCTCAGGACCTGGGATCATGACCTGAGCCAAAGGCAGATGCTTAACCGACTGAGCCACCCAGGTGCCCCTCTCTAGCAGAACTTTTAATATAGTCACACACTAATATCTTTTTTCTTTCTTTCTTTCTTTTTCTTTTTCTTTCTTTTTTCCTTCCTTCCTTCCTTCCTTCCTTCCTTCCTTCCTTCCTTCCTTCCTTCCTTCCTTCCTTTCTTCCTTCTTTCAGAGAAAGAGAAAGAGAGCATGAGCAGGGGAGGGGCAGAGGGAGAGAGAGAGAGAGAGAGAATCTTAAGCAGACTCCCTGCTGAGCACAGAGCCCTACACAGGGCTTGATCCCAGGACCCTGAGATCAGGACCTGAGCTGAAATCAAGAGCTGGCTGCTTAACTGACTGAGCTACCCAGGTGCCCCACACACTAACATTCTAATACCAATAGAAGCATTTTTTTCCTTCACATGTGTTAATATTCGTATCTTAGGAAAGCCTTTTTCTATACTCTATGGCATAGCATCTGTTATTATTTCATGAAAGCTCTCTTAAGGAGGATACAAAATTGCAGAAAGATGAAACAAAACCAAAAAGAGTATGCCAAGCAGATGAAGTTATATTAAGAATTAAAAATACTAGAAGAACATGTTAAATACTGACTCGTACTTTACTTCTTGATTTTTATTTTTATTGAAAACTCTTCTTCGACATTTATGTATATAAGTATTTTCTTCTCTACTTATAAGAAAGCAAGGATATTTCAGAAAATTTTTCAATTATGTTATTTGTACTAAGACAGTAGATTTCCATTTTTTTAATCACAAAAAAGGGTGTAAGCACCTTATAGATACACTTTTAATCTTATTTTTATATAGATATATCTGAAGTCACAATAAAATTTAGTTGATGCAATGCTCATATATGAAATAATAATAAGCTTAAAGTTTAGGGAAATTTGTCTTCTTTGGTAATTACTTTAGTAATCACTGAATTTATATTTTCATGTGCATATATACATATATAAACACACTGTACACATATATACATACGTACACATATATATTTACATATATAGAGAGAAAGACATATATCTACATGCACATACATTATATATATCATTTGTAGGAGATCATAAAAACCTATTAAACATGGTTACCTCTGGAAAGATAAAGATTCTAGGGTGCCTATGGGGCGCCTGGGTGGCTCAGTTGGTTAAGCGACTGCCTTCGGCTCAGGTCATGATCTCAGGGTCCTGGGATCGAGCCCCGCATTGGGCTCCCTGCTCAGCGGGAAGCCTGCTTCTTCCTTTCCCACTCCCCCTGCTTGTGTTCCCTCTCTCACTGTCTCTGTGAAATAAATAAATAAAATCTTTAAAAAAAAAAAAGATTCTAGGGTGCCTGGGTGGCTCAGTCGTTAAGCGTCTGCCTTTGGCTCAGGTCATGATCCCAGGGTCCTGGGATCGAGCCTCACATCAGGCTCCCAACTCAGCAGGAAGCCTGTTTCTCCCTCTCCCACTGCCCCTGCTTGTATTCCCTCTCTTGCTGTGTCTTTCTCTGTCAAATAAATAAATAAATGAATCTTTAAAAAAAAAAGAAAGATAAAGATTCTATAGTTAGGAATGCAGAATTTTTATTGTTTCTTAGTATTTGAATTTTTTGTTTTTCTGTATAGTGCACTATATATTTTATATATTATTTTATTATTTTTTAAAGATTTATTTTTTTTTTAGAGAGAGGGAGGAGGGACAGAGGAAGAGGGAGAGAGAATCTCATGCAGACTCCCTGTTGAGCATGGAACCTGACATGGTGCTTGATCCCAAGACCCATGAGATCATGACCTGAGCTGAACATTTGGATGCTTAACTGACTGTGCCACCCAGGTGTCCCTATTTTATATATTATTTTGAAATAAAATAATGTAACAACTTTAAAGGAATCATCATTTTATATATATATATATATATATACACACACACACACACAAACCTATATGTCATTAATTTATCATATATATGATATCACATGTTTATACATCATTAATTTATATATGTATATTTAAAAATGAGAGACTGGTATGATTATGGGGGATAAATGGACTTAATCTAAAATCCCTGGATGACCCTTTATAACAAACTTATGTTCATCTTCACAAACAAGACAGACAAGAAGACTGACACTGAGAGAGTCAATAATAGAGTAGGATTTAATTATGCCCCTGTTTTCTTCCATACTTTTTGGAGGCAATGAAACTTGGCCAGGAAGTGTTTTCCCCTTTCCTTTGATTGTACTGAAGGAGCTTTGATTGCATTGTATTGAAGGAGCTAGATGTAGCTACATTTCTTTCTGAAATCTATATGTTTACTAGCTGTTTGTCCTTTGGTGAGTTAATTACCCTCTTTCAGCATTAATTGTTTTACAAAAAAGCATGGGTAATAACGCTGTATTGGTCGTTGCTATGAATAAACAAAGTGAATGTAGATAAAACCCCTGGGATATAGTAGTACTTAGTAAATGTATTTCATCCATTATATCATTAGGATTTCCTTATAATAAATGTGCTATGTCTTTTATATCTCTAGGACATTCTTCCCTCTGGATCTTCTAAGTCGACAGCTTTCTGATTTTTCTCCAGCAAAAGGATATAGTGAGAGTGTTATTTTTCGAGCCTTGCTTCAGGCACGTGGACACCCAAAGTTGTGTGAACTTTTTTCCCATAGTTTTAAGAAAAAGACATACTAGAAAACAGGCCATTGCCAGAGGATGTTATGAATCTGGGTTGTTCCCTTTCTCCTTCCCACCCTCGAGTGTGTGTAATCACAGCAGTGTCTGTAGTTTGATTCAATAAGATGAGACCTCAGCATGACTCTCATCTTCATTTTAGCACCTTTTTCTGGAAGCTCTGCTTCTTCCTCATTCTTTTGACATACTTATTGCTTGTTGTATTACATGTTGTGTATTTTTATGCTTATTTCGTGTCCTAGAGATTTTAGGAGCCACATCCTAAGTTCTATCGCTTTGTTATTTTACAAAAATATCTATATTTTTACTGATATCTGCATGGGTAAAACTGAGATTACGACTAATAATTCTCATGCCAAATGTTGTGCATTCGACCTGCACCCATTTGGACAAAATTGAACTATTTTCTAATAAACAAGCACAGGGAGATTTTATGTGAAAAATGAAAGAGCCACATCCACCCAAGGCAATAATGAGCCAAAGCTCAGAGACAGCCGCCTTCCTTAAGAAAGAATGTGCTATCCTGCCCGACATTACTCCAGCCCAGTCCTTTCACGCAATGACGCTATTTCCTGGTAGGGCTAGGCATTTGAGTTTATAATCGTCAATGTGGAGAGATTCATTTAGTCATTTCAGTATGGAGAACAGTCTGTGTAATCAGATTTGTTAAATTGCTTAATGTTCATTGAGAACTGCATAGAGCTACCCAGTTCTCAAAGGGCAAAAAAATGTAAGCCTATAAATCTAGGTGTATTCTTAGAAAACACACAGTGTTCAAATCCATGTTACGTTTAATATAGGTATGTATATCACAGAGTCCCTTTAACGTGCAGAGGTTCCCAAAGCTGGAGTAAACGTATCATCTATCTGCCAGCAAGGCGAATGTTCAGCTGCCTATGGCAGCGACACACTCATCATCTCAATCCATTGTCCATCATTCTTAGATTACCTTCACAAGGAAAGAGCTGAAAAGGTTGCTTTGAATTGGTGCTGCTAGGAGATAGTGAAGTGTGGTAAGAAAAGGTACCTAATCAGTAAAGGAATTGAAATATCATTGCTTTTATTAGATGTATTTCTGCACTTGAAAGACAATGATACTATTTAGATTAATAGTGATCTCTTCATCCAGGCTTCAAATTATAGAATGAAGAAGTCACGGAATACAAGACACAGCGTAGAGAATATAGTCAAGGCTATTGTAATGGTGTTGTATGGTGACAGATGGCAGCTACACCTGTGGTGAACATAGAACAATCTAAAAAGAAATTGAATCACGATGTTGTACACCTGAAACTAAGGTAACGTTGTGTGTCAACTAGACTCAAATAAAAAAAAATTGTTAATCTCTTTGAATCTACAAGAATTGCTTTTACACTAAACAATAACATTCTCATTTTTAAATCCTATATTGACTTGAACTTTAATTATGTTCCCAAATAAGGATTTTTATTGTTATCCAGTTTTTGTTTGTATCCAACTTTGAAAGTTTCTGAGGTGGACACCTTGGACTTATATTTTATGAAACATCAGCTATGTTTTAGTTTTGACACTGGTAAGTCATAAGAGAAAAGAATATTTGTGACCAGAAGCTTCATGATCATTTACTATTATTTGGTAAACTACAGAATGTGAAAATGTGTTAATAAATATCTATAGAATATGCAATTTTCCCAAGCCAAACCTTGAAACTTTTGATATTTATTGGGCTTGCTCAAGAGATACTGTTAAAATCTACACAGTGATAATTTTATTTCCTTCTTTCTAACACTTAATTTGATTGTTATATTCCTCCTCCATTTGTATTAACCAGAACTACTAGAAATGTTTTAAATAATAGTAGTGATACAGAAGCTTAGTCTTATTCCTAACTTTAAAATTATCTGTATCTTATTCAACCTAAAGTTCTTTTTTTAAATCAATATACATGGTGAATTTTATTAAATTCATTTTCATATCCATGAAGATTTTTTTGTTTCTTGTTGGACTTTGGCTAATACATGATTTGCTTTATTTGTAGATTTTATAATAGTAAGCTATGCAGTACAGTTACTATATCTATAGCTGATATAATGTTATTTTTGTATTTGATTGACATCTATTTAAAACAATTGCAACAGTAATCACTGGGTGTTATATGCAACTGATGAATCCTTGAACTCTACCTCTGAAACTAATAATACACTATATGTTAACTAACTTGAATCTAAATAAAATAAAATTCAAAAACAAAACAATTACATCAACATCCACAAGTAGCATTGCTCTGAAACAGTCTTTTCTAAACATGTTTTGGTCTTTGAAATCTTTGTTCAAATGAAATGCTCTGAGAAAATCCAGCAGGTAAAGAAGACGATCTTGGGAATGTTATAATGAAGAAGTCTTGTGAGATGGAAGAGCCTTCTTCACTTTCTTGTTCTCTTCACTCACTGTCTGCGGTCTGAGAGACATTTGTCCTTGGGTCTCTAAATTTAAAGATGAAAGTATTTTAATCTGAGCTGTTTTATTTGAATATGGCTTTGGATTCATTCCAGAAATTTTGACATGTCCTTATTTTTTGTAAATATTGTTCAATCACAATTTTATGGGGGGGTTGGTAAGAAATATTATTTAAAAGAGTTAAAATGGGGCACCTGGGTGGCTCAGTCAGTTAAGGGCTGCCTTCAGCTCAGGTCATAATCCCAGGGTCCTGGGATCAAGACCTGCATCGGGCTCCTCGCTCGGCAGGGAGCCTGCTTCTTCCTCTCCCTCTGCCTGCCGCTCCCCCTGCTTGTGCTTGCTCTCTCTCTTTCTCAAATAAATAAATAAAAATCTTTAAAAAAAATAAAAGAGTTAAAATATTTTCAGGTGACTGGGTTCTTTCTGTTGATATGTTTAATAATAATTTTAATGTTCACACATTCTAATTATGAAAAACAACTATGTACTTTCTGTTACTTAAAATGCTTTCGGTTAGCAGTCTGAAGTGGATATTATTTCTGCAAATTGCTCAAGGATATTTAAAAGGCAGTCATATTCTCTTTTGCAGGATTCAGAATTTGATATAACACTAGATTTTTATTTGAATAATTCAGATTTGGTGACTTTTATTTAGTTATTTATTAATTCATTTATCCATAGGGAAGGAGAAATGTGATGAAATCTTATACCACAGAATTTATGTTAATTTCTTATTACATTTCTAAGGTTATTACTTTGTAGCTGTTTGCTTTTATTCCGCCAATTCTTCCTTCAGTTTGTGAAGGTTGATGGTGTTATAATATATCTGCATTGTAGATTATACCCTCTATAAAAATCAAAAAGTGTACCTTTTAATGAGTTTTGTTTTCATCTTATTTTTTTTGCGACAGTATTGTAGTAATCCAGTTTACTTTTAGTTGCACTTGCCCAGTATATACTTCCTGTTATTTTATATTTAATCTGTTTTAAGTGGGTCCCTGGTAAATAATAATATGTGGGTTTTTATTTTTTATCATTTATTTTATTTATTTTTTTTTTGAGAGAGAGACAGAGACAGAGCATGAGTGGGATTGGGGGGAGGGCAAAGGGAGAGGGAGAGAGAATCTTAAGCTGACTTCATGCCCAGTGCAGAGCCTGACTCTGGGCTCCATCTCACAATCCTGAGATCATGACCTGAGACAAAACCAAGAGTCAGATGCCTAACTGACTGAACCACCCAGGTGCCCCAATACGTGGATTTTTAAAACTAATTTGTGAGGCTTTTTCTTTCAATGTTGGTTTTATTCCTTTTGTGTGTTTTGTAAAAACTGATGTGTTTTATCTCACATTTATTATCATGTAGTTTATATGCCTGGTTTTAAGATATAGTTTACATATATTCTGTATGCTTTTAAGTTTTCATCTTATTTTTTTAAAGATTTTATTTATTTATTAGAGAGAGATTGAGCAAGAGAGAGAGAACATGAGTGGGGGGAGGAGCAAAGGGAGAGGGAGAAGCAGACTCCCCACTGAGCAGGAAGCCCAAGGCAGGGCATATCCCAGGACCCCGGGATCATGACCTGAGGTGAAGCAGATGCTTAACTGACTGAGCCACCCACGAGCCCCTTTTCATCCTATTTTTTAAGTCTACTAGTAATGACACTTAATAAATACATAGTTGATCCTATTTTTAATTAACAATATTAAAGCAAACAGATATCTTAAGTCTCTACTGTATAAATCAAAATATTAATCGTGCTACTTATTCTTTTTCCTTCATCACAGCCCACATTCTGTTTTTATTGACATAATATGGAATTTCGGATCCTTATTACTATCTGACTCTTTTCGTGTTCTCATTGCTAAATACTTTTGTTTGCAAAAAGTTATTTATTACATTTTCAGTTTACTTAAAAACTATAGTTTACTGTCAGTGGTTTAAAAAAAAAATATCTATCCTTCTTGATAAGCCACGACTCCCTAATTTTCTCTCATTTGGCTCAGATCTGTATCAACTGGCACATGATCATAGGTAGACACATAATCAGAGTTAGATTATATTCTTTTTGAAACTTTATTAGAGCATTTTGTTGGAAGGTAAATATCTGCATCAATTAGTTTTTATTTCACCTAAGTCACTTCCAAACTTGGTGGCTTAAAACAACAAGTTATTTAGCTCACAGTTCTGCTGGTTTTTGCTCTGAGTCTTGCTCAGTTCCTCTAGGCTTGTGCTGTTCACCTGGCTGGCCCTAGATGGCCTTACTCAAGTGACTTGCAATTGCTTGGTTGTAGGCTGTGTGCCTGGGATCACTTGTCTCTCTTATCCAGCAAGCTTGCGCATACTTCTTATAGGGCAGCAGGGCTCCAAGAGAGGCTAAGCCCCAAAGCACAATCACTTCTCAGGTGCTTAGTCATTTGCTGATGTCCCAGTATAAAGCAAATCACAGGACAGAGCAGAGTCAGATGGAGAGGGCTCTCCAAGTTTTATAATAAGGGTAGGTAAGGATACAGGGATAGGAAAAATTACTGGCATTTTTGTAACTATTCTGCACAAAAGCTCACAGATTTATTTTACTTCCTTTTATTTTATAGGCTCTTTTATTGATTAAACTGATTATCCATTCTCCCTTTTCCCTTCTTTAATTTGTTTATTTTCTCTTGAATTTATGTATATACCCCAACTTGCCTATATTAATGTGTGTGTTCTTATTGAAATTTCCTCACTGTTTGCCTAGTTGCTGTTTTAGTCCTCTCCTCAGATCTGAAGCTGGAGGGCTTGTTGATATAAATTTACATTTCCTGTACAGCAATTTAACAGAATGACTCTAATAGCAAGGGATCCATAGCTTTGGGCAGTTCCAGCAGAGGAACTTCATTTTTGGATTGTTTATTCTCTGTGTGAATGAGGTGGTTGCCCTGGGAGCAAGGCTTCTGCATTTAGCTTCATGATTGACCTGGCTTTCTTGACAGCTACCCTGTATCTGTTTCATAGCTTAGCCCTACCTCCTCTCTGGTGCATCAGGGAAAACCCCAACCACTCTGTCAGTCACTGCATAATCTTAGGTCTTCCTTATTCAGCTGCTCTTGAATGCTTTTGATGCTCTGCAGGTGAAATAAATTCCAATTGTTGTGTTCCCTGTCTGGCCTGTGGTCTACCCATGCCTCCAGGCATATGTGTTCAAAATTAGGAAAAGTTACTGTGATTCTGCCCCGCAGGATATCCTATGCTTCCCTGAATGACACGCTGCTTCCATAGAAAATACATTTTAAGTCGCTTCTTTATGTCTCCACTCTAGCCCTATCTCTACCGTTTCTGTAAATATTGGCATATACTTCCTTGTATCAAGTTCTGTTGTTTTTTTATTTCCTCCTCAGGTGATTTTATCTATATTAGTGGATATCCCTCGTAGCCAAATCAATCATAAATTATTCCATTCATTCAATACTCTTCTTATGAATGAAGACCTGACAACTTGGCATTTCTTTTGCACATTTTATTTTTTTAAAGATTTATTTATTTATTTATTTATTTATTTATTTATGTATGTATTTGGGGGGGTGAGAGAGAGTGAGAGAGAAAGTGGGTGGCAGAGAGAAAGAATCTTCAAGCAGATTCCCCACTGAGTGTGGAGCTTGACATAGGGCTTGATCTCATGACCCATGAGATCATGACCTGAGTCAAAATCAAGAGCCAGGCGCTTAACACACTGAGCCACTCAGGTGCCCCACTTTTGCACATTTAAAAACCATTACTTCCTGCCTATGTTTAGAACCATATTTGTCCTGTCCCCTCCTATTTATTGTCCTTTCCCTATGTCCATGTAACAAGGAATGGATAGTGCAAGGCACCTGCTTTCTCTTTTCGAATTTCATTTTTATTTCACAAACAGAAACTTAGAGGACAAGTACATTCTTGACACTTGCCTCTCCACTTAGATGCTTCATATGTAACCCATCACTATATTCTGTAGATCTTTATGCCCTAAGTATTTTTAAAATCTCTCCAGTTTTCTTCATGTCCACCACCCTAATGCAAATAGCTGATCTCTATCGCCTTCACTGTTTCAGTAATTTCCTAAGTACTTTACTTGAACTTAATTTGTTGTGGATCTTATAGTTTTCAATCATTTCAATAAGAATTAGCAAGAGCTATTAATAACTTTTGCTTTAGTGTCTCTAATTTTTAATAAAGCATATGATACGTTTTTCTAAGGACCACAGTTTGCTGGACTCTACAGTTTCTTTTTTTATGACTTGACATTTGTATATATTGCAAAATGATCACCACAATAAATCTAGTTAGCATTTGTCATCATACATAGTTACAAAAATTCTTTTCTGGTGATGAAGACCTGCAAAATTTAGTCTTATCCACTTTCAAATATGCCATCCAGTATTACTAATTATAGTCACCATGCTGTACATTACATCCATGACTTATTTATTTTATAATTGGAGGTTTGTACCTTTTGACCGCCTTCACCATTTTGCCCCCCCCACCACCTCTGGCAACCACCATTTCTGTATCTATGATTTGTTTTTGTTGTTATTGCTGTTTTTTTCAATTCCATGTATAAATGAGCTCTTAGAGTATTTATCTTTCTCTAACTTATTTCACTTAGCATAATGCCCTCAAAATCCATCCATGGTGTTGCAAATGGCAATATTTCTTTTTTGTTAATTTATTTTATTATGTTATGTTAGTTACCATACAAAACATCATTAGTTTTTGATGTAGTGTTCCATGATTCATTGTTTTCGTATAACACCCAGTGCTCCATGCAGTACATGCCCTCCTTAACACCCATCACCGGGCTAACCCATCCTCCCCACCCCCTCCACTCCAAAACACTCAGATTGTTTCTCAGAGTCCATCGTCTCTCATGGTTCATCTCTCCCTCTGATTTCCCCCCCTCATTTTCCCCTTTCTTCTCCTCATGTTCTCGGTTTATTCCTTATGTTCCACAAATAAGTGAAACCATATAATAATTGACTTTCTCTGCCTGACTTATTTCACTTAGCATAATCTCCTCTAGTCCCATCCATGTGGATGTAAAAGTTGAGTATTCATCCTTTCTGATGGCTGAGTAATATTCCATTGTATATATATATATATATATATATATATATATATATATATACACATATGGACCACATCTTCTTTATCCATTCATCTGTTGAAGGGTATCTCAGCTCTTTCCACAGTTTGGCTATTGTGGATATGGCTGCTATGAACATTGGGGGTGCATATGGCCCTTCTTTTCACTACATCTGTGTCTTTGGGATAAATACCCAGGAGTGCAATTGCTGGGTCATAGGGTAGCTCTATTTTTAACATTTTGAGGCTCCTCCACACTGTTTTCCAAAGTGGCTGTACCAACTTGCATTCCCACCAACAGTGTAAGAGGGTTCCCTTTTCTCCACAACCTCTCCAACATTTGTTGTTTCTTGCCTTGTCAATTTTTGCCATTCTAACTGGTATAAGGTGGTATCTCAGTGTGGTTTTGATTTGAATTTCCCTGATGGCTAATGATGATGAACATTTTTTCATGTGCCTGTTAGCCATTTGTATGTCTTCTTCAGAGAAGTGTCTGTTCATATCTTCTGCCCATTTTTTGACTTGATTATTTGTATGGAATCAGAAAAGACCCCGAATTGCCAAGGAAATGTTGAAAAAGAAAAACAAAGGTGGGGGCATCACGTTGCCCGATTTCAAGCTATATTACAAAGCAGTGATCACCAAGACAGCATGGTACTGGCACAAAAACAGACATATAGACCAATGGAACAGAACAGAGAACCCAGATATGGACCCTCAACTCTATGGTTAAATAATCTTTGACAAAGCAGGAAAAAACATGCAATGGAAAAAAGACAGTCTCTTCAATAATTGGTACTGGGAAAATTGGACAGCCACATGCAGAAGAATGAAACTTGACCATTCTCTAACACCATACACAAAGATAAACTCAAAATGGATGAAAGACCTCAATGTGAGACAGGAATTCACCAAAATCCTAGAGGAGAACATAGGCAGTAACCTCTTTGACATTGGCCACAGCAACTTCTTTCAAGATACATCTCCAAAGGCTAGTGAAACAAGAACAAAAATGAACTTTTGAGACTTCATCAAGATAAAAAGCTTCTGCACAGCAAAGGAAACAGTCAACAAAACAAAGAGGCAACCCACAGAATGGGAGAAGATATTTGCAAATGACACTACAGATAAAGGACTGGTATCCAAGATCGATAAAGAACTTCTCAAACTCAACACCTAAAAAGCAATATTTCATTTTTTATGGCTGAATAGTATTCGTGTGTGTGTGTGTGTGTGTGTGTGTGTGTGTGTGTGTGTGTGGGTGGGTGGGTGAGTACACCACATCTTTATTCATTCATCCATCAGAAGACACTTAGGTTCCTTCCAAATCTTGGCTATTGTAAATAATGCTGCAATGAACATGGGGGTATATTTATCTTTTCAAGTTACTGTTTTTGTTTTCTTCAGATAAATATCCAGAATTGGAAATACTGGAGCATATGGTACTTCCATGTATAATTTTTTAAGGTATCTCCATACTCTCTTCCATAATGGCTGTACCAATTTACATTCCCACCAACAGTGCATAAGGGTTCCCTTTCTCCACGTCCCTGCCAACAGTTGTTATTTATTGTTTTTCTAATAATAGCCATTCTAACAGGTATGAGGTGATATCTTATTGTGGTTTTGATTTGTATTTCCCTGATGATTCATGATGTTGAGCATCTTTTCATGTACCTGTTGACCATCAGTATGTCTTCTTTGGTAAAATGTCTACCCAGATTCTGGACTCTACAGCTTTTACTCTATTCTTGTCCTAACACATAGTCCACATTCCACTTTCATATTTACTGCGCATTTCATTAAAAATTAATACTCTTGTAAACTAAAATAATAAACTGTGTTTGTACATGCTCCCCTTCAGTTTATTCTCAACACTGCAGTCACAGTAATCCTAGTAATCACAAGCCAGTTCATGTTATCTTCTGCTTAAAGCTCTCAATATTCCACAAATAATTCTGAGTGAAACATAAGATTGACCACCACCAAATACAGGGATATGGTTAGCCCTTCATTGTCTCTCTGAACACATCTCCTGTTACTCCTCTCTTGCTTCCTCTGCTCCAACTGTACTATACTCTGGTGTTCCTTGAACACAGCAGGCATGTTCCTGCCTCAAAGCTTTTTACACACTTCCCTCCTGCCTAGAATTCTCTCCCTCAAAATATTAACAAGGCCTCTTCCCATGCCATATTTAGGTTTTACTTAACTATCTCCTTTTTAGTTAGGGCGTCACTAGTCAACTCTCTAAAACTACAAATATCCCACCCCATAATCCCTCTTCTCATTCCCCATTTTAGTTCCTCCTTAGCTTTTCCTGACCTGTTTCACGGGCAAGGCAGGGGTTTTTTTTGTTTTTGTTTTTTGTTTTTTTGTTTGTTTGTTTGTTTTGTTTTGTTTTTCTGCTTGTTACTGTCCTGTTAACTAGAATTGTGCCTAGAACATAGAAGTGGTTCAGTAACTATTTCTTTGATTTCACCTTAATAGAATGAGTGAATGATAAAGTGTAAATGAATAAATGGAAGTAAAATAGCTAAGTATTTCAACCTGGATAAATGTAGGTTTAAGTTCCAGGTCCATCACTTTGAAATTTTAGGCAAATGATGACCTAAGCTTCAGTTTCTTCTGGAAAATAATTATAGTACCTTTTATGGAATCATTACAATGATCAAATGATGCTATCCTATAATATTCTTAGCATAGTTCCTAGGACATATAGCAAGAGCTCTAAATTGTTGACAATTTTAATTTACCTCACAGACTTAATATAAACATGCTTGGACTGATTTTGGTCTCTGTTACTATATATTTTGTTAGGGTTACTAAATTAAGAAATGTGATCATTTTCTAAAATATATCAGCTTTTGAAAATTGTATAATATCAAACAATTTCCCTCAAATTCTGACTTATCTGGGATTTTCCTATTGATAATATTTTTAAATAGAAATATCTTTTGTTTCATTGAAGCTTTTAGTCTATAAAATATCAGAATGATATATGTTCCTCTATATAATCCTGTCAAATTTTCTTAGGGTCAACCTTCACCTTTGAGCTCTCTGAGCTCCCTGTAATGGAGTACTGTAACCACTTTAACCAAGGCATGTAACTGTCTTGGCCTTTTGTACAGAATATTATGTTGCTTTAGTTTACTGGAAATAAAAATATTAGAATTTTTTAAATTGTTCACTTCATTGCAATTTAACACAAGATTAAAATGCATTTTATTTGAAAAAAGTATTATAAATTCTTGGCACATATTTAATTTATAAATTTAAAAAGTGCTATGTTTAGATAAAAGGGTTAAGAAAGGAAAACTTAGAATTTGTTCCAGTAGAAGCAATGATCACATAATTAGTATTATTTAGATTCTCTAGAGGCAAGTGTATCTTCCACCACCCTAGAAAAAAGTCATTTGTGCATTTACATTCACATATTTTCATAAAGGACATTCTATAACAAATCCTGAATTTTCATCATGTGGAAAATTGTACTAGTCTACTGTTATTGTCATAACCACAACAAATCTGCAAGATTCATAAAACATACCACTCTTAATCAACAGGTTTTGCTGAGCTAATTTTTCTATATTCTCAGTCTTTAACAGATATTAAAATTGGTTTGTTCTAAATAATGACCATTAATACAAAGAAAAGTAAATAAATGTACCATGATAGACACTAAAAGAAAATTTAAAGAAGTATTTTTTCTAGAATATAATAGCTTGTATCTTATCTTTTTGGTCTTTAGAATCTCAAAAATGGGTTATCGTTGTCTTTCTTGGCTGTGGGCAAGACCGCACGCAGAGGTGACCTTCTCTTTTACTCTTCTTCCTGCTCCATTGGTAGAGTTTTGAAGTTATCTGCTTTTATATCTTTTTGTTGATATCCTTTTTTCTTGTAAGCCAGGATTTCTCAGTATCTTTTCATACTTTCTGTATCTTTCTTATAATCACCTTTCATTTTCTTTGATATTTTTTTTTACAAAAGAAAACAAGAGGAAAATAATTTGTACTCTCTTTTATATATATATATATCATTTTCTGAGTTGGTTTTATTTTTTTATTTTTTATTTTATTTTTCAGTAAGAAACTGTTACAACTAGTTCAATTCGAGATCTTCATCTTGGTCCTGGGGCAAGAATTAAGTGTGCTGAATACAAAAGGTAGAACATGGAATGATTCCCAGGTAGAGAATATAATAAAGACACATGTAAATAAGGCACGGTTGCCTGAAATTCTGGACACATTAGGGCATTCTTAACTGACTGACCTACCTTACATGTATTGGAAAGAACAAAGATGAGCACAGAATCATAGGTTGGAACCATTCTGTGAAGAGTCCTGAATGTCAGGTTAGAGTTTATAGCAAACAACAAAATAAAATGTTTTCCAGGTGCAAAGATGGGAAAAAGCATGCATAGGTTATGTAAAATATTCTAAAGGGTGTGACTAGGACACTGTAAACATAGATGTGGGAATTCTCGGTGTATGAAGGCAAAAGCAGCAGAGCAATGCATGGACCAACACTCAGTTCTCACTTACAGATAAAAAAAAAAAGAAATTAACTCACTAAATTTTAAAATATATCCATGTTCAAGTATAGCTAGAATATATTATCATGGCCAGCTAATTGTTTTAAAAGAGAAACTGATTGGAGGTCAGCTAATAACAAATAACCCCAAAGTCACATTGGCTTCTGATGCAAAAAATTAATGTTTTCTTACTCGTGAGCTGGTAAGCAGCACGGGTAGTTATAGGTTCAGGTGTACGCTAGAGTGTGTCTTTATTCTCCTTGGATCCGTGACTTCCCAGCAAGAGGGTTCTTACAGCGATGGCAGACCATTAGATGCCCAAGCGGGAACAGGTGATGCTTATTAAATGCCCAGCTTGTTACTAGTGTTTTGTCTCTTCTACCCACATTCTCTCGGCTAAAGCAAATCATATGGACTCACCCACAGCAATGAGGTGGGACTTGTGTTACAATCCCAGCGAATCACACTAATTAATGGTAAAAAAGGGAGGAAGAACTGTAAGCAGATTATATACTCTTTTGCAGTCTGTTTGAGGGCCAGTTCGTTCTTGATAAAACAATATTCTACATTTTCAAACGTACGGGTTAAGATCTGTACAAAAACCAGTACCTAAATTCAATTATTATCAGATCTTTGTAACTGAACTTTATCCTGACTCTGTAAATTAGGAGATTACACACTTCCCTAACTTGAAACTTCAACTTTTTAGTTGGGCACAAGGGTACATCCAGCGTGGGTAGAAAAACACACTGAAAATACTGGACCTTTTCCTGTATCACCTGTGCCTCTTAAAAGCTTATTTACTTGAAATTATTAACAAAGCTTGAAACTGAATAAAATATTTGATTCGTGTGAGTTGGATTTCAATTGGATCCTTTCTGTTAACTCATGCTTAACAAGTGTTTAGTGGGATTGGCATGTTTATTTTCTAATAATGAAAAGTACACACAAAAGGAGACTAGCTTCCTTGTCCGCCTTTCTTGTTTTTAAGAAAATCTACAAAACACTTCTGAATTTTCTATAGTTTTGCTTTTTCCTTAGATTCCTTTAGAAAAATTTCAATTTAGATAATATTTTGGAAGAATAGAGATGTCTATGATTTAGGTAATAAATCATAAACTTTTTCAGTTTAACTAAAATCTACCATGTGACATTTAGTTTAAAAATTCATTAGAGAATTTGTATGCTCATTGCAAAATTAATCAGGCAGAAAGGAGTTTTCTCTATGAAGATTTGCTCTTATTTGTTTTCTCATGCTTATTTTAATTTCAGTCTAAGAACAATTTCTCCATTGTCGAAAATTTGAATACTTAGAATGTTTGGTGAATGTATTGCCTGGGTTTAAGTGCCCCCGGGGAATAATGGACAGCTTCCTTCCTTTTATTAGTTCCGCAACTGCTCTGGGCTTTCCTCCCACTGGAAGAATTTTCATTGAATACCTATTTATATAATTATCCCCATGTGATAAAAGACAAGTTCCATGTTTGCCTCAACCCATACCTACATTCCAAAATGAGAAACCTAAATGTCTAAATATGTAAATCATTATCAATGATGTAAAAGCATGCAGTGTGGTAGAGAAGAAAGATAAATCTTAATGAAAACTAAAATGTATGTTTTAGAGTATAAGTTAGCCACTAACTTAAGAAATGATTGCAACACGTATTTAAGGGAGATGTTTGTTGGATGAATGACTGGATAAAAATCATATTTTTAAGTCAATCATTATCATTAAGCTACCAATTTCTGAAAAAACAAAGCAGCACAAAACACAACTGCATCACTATATAAATGATGCAAGTGGTAGGAATAGCAGGTTCTTTTTTGACCAGTGGGTCAGGTATTGTGACCAGATGAGACCATTGGTCAGTATGCGCCGATGTTCCAACAATTGTCATGGATATTTAACCAGATAGTTGTTCAAGCTTCCCAGCTCAATTTTGAAATTATGAGTGACATTTTAAGAAAATGCTACTGGTAAAGTTTTATTTCCTCAAACGGTTATTAAAATACATTTTGACTTTGTAATCAGTACTCTGATTACTTTTGTAGTTCTTTTCCTTTGAGATGAGCCAGATGGTGGCATCATTTTCATTCAAAATGTAGCTTTGAACTTTATTATCTAAATATTTTGGTTATTTCCATAACATTGGATTCTGAGGGGTGTTTTTATGTAGATTTCAGTTTAAACAAATTTATCACATGTCTACTCTAGTCCAGGCATGTTGCTAAGAGACAGAGATAAAAAAATGAATGCTGCCTGTCCTTGAAAAACATATCTTGCTGGGGGAGTCAAAACTTTTAGACAAATAATTCAAATTATGAGTTTTATTATGCTTTTCTAGAAATATGTAGAAGCCACAAAATTGTTACACACTACAGGGATTATCACCATCTGTTTCTGTCAGGGAAATATGGTAAAGCATAAAAAGGAAATGACACCTGACGTGGGTTCTAAGGAATAGGTGTTTACTAAGCAAAGGGAAAGGATATTTTGGATAGAGATGAAAGTTTGTGTAAAGCCACAGAAGGAAGCTATAGTGCTGGGTTGAGTTAACATATAGAAAAGTTTTATGAAAAATGAGAATAACAACTGTGAATATGATATCAAGCTACAAGGTCAAATAAATGGTCAGAGAACACACACATCAGGCTGGTGGAACAAAAATTATTGGGAAAAACAATGAAACTGGATCAGTGACAAGAATGTGGATCCCCTGTCACCCATTACATTCTGGGGTGGAGCCCAGGAATAGAGCAGGACGTTGCCAGTCTCTGGGAGGACTTAAGCATTGTGCTGTGAGCATACTTAAACTGTAATCATAAGAAATCGGCCTCCCCTCCCTGGCCTTTCAAGGAGCTGGGATTGAACAACACTCTGAAGGGAAGAACCTTGGCTCCAGTCCAGAGGTCCCAGCCCAGCATCTGTGGTTGGAGAAATACCAATGTGGGGACCATCATGGTATGTCAGTGGGCTGGAGTCCAAGCCTTCTGTTTGCATCTGAATCACATGCCAGACCAGCATCATGCTCCTTCATTTCAACCTCATCCAGGTTTGGCTCCCTAAGAGCTCAGTGGTAGTTAGTTTCCATGGAAATTTGTAGGAGACCAACCTACAGGGGATCCATCTTAGACAAGTTAACCCTTAGCTCTCATATATCCAAAGTGTTTAGGACAATTCCTGGCATCTGAAGATTTTCATTATTATTTTCTAAATACACTCAGTTTGTGGTGGTGCTGGCATTTTAAAAGCAGGCCTATTTGACTTTTTGGCACTGTGCCATGATAACTTTAGCATCACTCTGTGTATATCCATTCATGTTCAACATTATCTCTAGTCACTATGGAAGAACAAGGAAGAAAAAGGTGAATTTTCCTTTTTTCTATTTTGTTAAGCAGTAGAACTAAATGTACCAAGATGTAGAAGAAAGGGATTATTTTTCCTTTCTGTTTATAATACATAAATGAAAGACTCAAACAACACATTTTCTAAATATAAGTGTCGACTGAAGGTAATATTTAAAGTTAAAGACTACAAAACAAGTTGAGTATATTTTTGTTATAGAATATATTTATTGTAACTACCAAAATTGCTGCTAATTGTGTCTGCCTTTTCTATTCTTTCTTCATGTAACAAAACTTACACTTGTAGCCCTATTAATTAACCTATGAATGTGGTCATACAACCTAAGTCAGTGAATCAAGGATCTTCCTAGCATATCTTTAAGCATGGATGATAAGAAGCAATCTTTTTGTGATACTCTTAGAATATAAACTCAGGATTCTAGAAAAATGTTTCCACAGCCATGTAGAATATCTTTATCATGGTTGGAAAATTCAGTTGAATGACAGGAAAAAAGACAAAAGGGAAATGGAAACAGAGTAGAGAAACTCTGGTTTTGGTAGTTTCTTGGGTCAGTTCCCTACATGCTCTTTTAAGTCACGCTAGTCAATGATTCCAATAATTTAGTTGAGTTTTTTTTTCCTATTTGTAACTCTATTCCTGACCATCACAAATATATTTTTGAAATATCTGGGCTGAATTTTGAAGAAAAAAATGAAGGCTAAAAAAATGTAGTGGACATGAAGTAGTTATTTAATGAAGTCTCAGAAATTGTAGCTTAGAAGATTACTTGACAGAGTTCATGCAATTGAGAAACATTTTTGGTTCAGAACTAACCTGGGAATTACTCCTACATGAAAATTCCAAAAGCATAACTATTTTATTATGGCCATGGAGGAGATGAGAATGAACCGAAAAACGGAGTAGGACCTCAGGGTAGACTCCATTTCCTGGCACATGGTATTCAGAGCATGAGGGAGCCTATGGGTGAAAAAATAGTGGAAATACATTTTACACTAGCTTTGAATTGAGTTTACAATTCTCTTTTGTTGTTGTTGTCGTTGTTAAAGGGAATATTTTCAAGTGAAGTGGACTAGAACACGATTATCTCAGAACAGAAATTACAAGTGAATCAGAACCTCTGACTAAAAGAATGGAGAAAAGATAAAGGTATCCAAGTTTCTGGATGCAGTGACTGGGTACATTCTGAAGACATTAGCCTAGATAGGAAATGGATAGAAAAAAAATGTATTTTGTTGTGAAAATGATTGGTTCCATTTGTGATATTTTGTGATATTTGTAGTAATTTGAGGCAGTCAGATGGAGAAATTTAATTATATGTGTAAACCCAAAACTAGGCAAAGAATCAAGTCTCAGCTTTATGATTAGGAGAACATTTAGAGAACAGAGAAATAATTTAAGTCCTATCCAAACCCTAGAAGTGCATGAATATCCAGGAAAGCCATAGGTTTCCACTTCAGGAAAACACAACATGCTGAAATCTATATATACATTTTAGATGAATAAATCTCATTATTTCAAAATATTCTTGATTTCCTACTCCTGTCTGTAATTTGTATCTCAATATGCTCTAAAATATAGCAAACCCAAGTTTATCTATAGTTACCACTACTTAGCTGCACCAGCTACTCCAAGTTTCTGAAACAGTTTGTACTTATTAGCTGAAATTTGTCTACCTAGTCCTAATCTTTGAATATATCTGAAAAAATTGAAACTATTGAAACTAAAAAAAAAATAAAAAAGACTGAACATTCGTGAAATGAGAATCTGGTGTACAAAGTTGATACAAATTAGTTAATACATATGTGTGAGTATAGATATACAGATAATCTGTATCTATTCAATATTTAGGTATATACTATGTATCTATAATATATTAATGCATACAAATGCTACATAGAACTAATATATACTGTAATCCTGTAATTAATATTAAATCTTAGACTCAGTTAAAGAAATGACACAGGAAGCCAATGGAATTCTTTGGTATTCTAGGTAATTCTCTATGCATCTGTTACTGCTTATTGTCTTGCTGTTCTTCTTTCTCATCTCTGATAACACTGGCTCTTGTCATTTCTCTTCCCTGCTGCACTCACCTACTGTTACTCTTCCTAATGTAGTCTTCCCTTGACTTAGAAATTTCCTCTACCTGAGGAAGAAATTACCTAAAACACAAACCTGACCATGGAGTTATTAAATTTAACTCTTTAACAATGTTCCTTTCCCTCTCTGAGGGAAACATTTGGTAAATAACTGCCATGGGTGAGAAATACAGAGGAGTCTTGCATGGATTAACTGAACTTCATTGACTCTTTTAGGTGAAATTGTTATGGAAAAAACATAAATAACAGTCAAACATGGTGCCAGAATCACCTGTAAGTAAACATATTTTTGTGTTTAGAAACCAGATGTTCTGATCGCTTCATGATAGAAAAACCAAAACAAAACCAATGAATTCAAAGATGATTCAGATTGTGTCTAAATCACAGAAACTCTGGTAAATCATATGAATCTCTCTCAGGTTAATCTTTCCATTTTTTGCTTTGTTTTATTTCTCAGGACTCTACAGTATAGATCATTCTTTCTCACTCTTACATACTCATCTGTCTTTCTTCTCACCAAGATCATTTTCCTTCAAGTTAAATTCATTTTATTCTTTCTAAAAAATTTAAAAAAATAAGTAGATCAATCTTCCACTTGACCTCTCATGGTCTTGGAGCTACTGCACTCTGTCTCCTTGCTTTCACAGCCAATCATTCAAGGAGCTACCTATAATTCTTTGCCCATCCCCATCCCTCCCATTAGCTCTACAAACCCCTCCTTTCTAGCCTTCATCATTAACACTCCCCTGAAAGTGGGAAGTCTCAGAAATTGTTTCAAAGGCCTCTGTTACTAAATCCTCTGTAACTAAACCCAGAATCAAACTATCCATCTCATCTTAACTTCTCAACAGCACAACAAACCTGTTCACAATTTTCTGTATTTTGAAGCTTTCTCTTCCCTTAGATTTATGATGCCAATTTTTCCTGGCCTTTGTATTTAGCTCTGTGCATTGTTTTCCTCTCGTTAGAGGATGGAATTCTGCAAGTTGCTACTTAGCCTATTAATCTTCATAATGTCTGTATTTACACTTCTCTACAGACAAATCACAAATTGAATTTTTATCTAGATCAGTCCAGCTCCACAGAATATTCCACTGTCTTGGAATTGTTCTCTATCTGTACTGACCAAAACAGTAGCCACTAGCTACATGTAACTATCAAGGACTTGAAATGTGGCTAGTGAGACTAGATTTTTTATTTTGCCTAAATAATCACATGTGGCTAGTGGCTACTGATTAGACTGTGCAGCTCTAGACCTCTCTCAGTGACCTGCTTGGTCTTACATCTTAGAATCTCTGAAAACTACTTATGATTAAAGAAGCAACACTGAACTTGTCTTCCATCTGTCCAAATACGCATTTCTTCCAGATTCCGCCCCTTGTCTAGTTAAGTAAGTAGAAAATCCAAGTCATCACAATCACTGACCTCTTAAATTTCCCAATAAGTATTCCC
The DNA here is from genome assembly GCF_003265705.2 of Callorhinus ursinus. NCBI lineage: Eukaryota > Metazoa > Chordata > Mammalia > Carnivora > Otariidae > Callorhinus > Callorhinus ursinus. The sequence goes on from NW_027397068.1 coordinate 22,630,550, forward strand.
ATCTAAATATGTCTCAGATCAGTCCACACTCCCCATATTTCCCAGTAACCACCCCCCAGTCTAAATCATTATTTCTGCCTGTTATGTTGCATCTTTGTCTCTTACTCTTCTCTAAAACATGCTGTAGTAATCTTGAGGAAATACAAATTTGCTTGTATTCTTATGCCCTACCCTTAACCCTAACTACCCAATTTGAAACTTTCAGAAAGTTACATTTGCTTTAAAGTATAGAATACTTCTTAAAATGTCCTATGAAGCCTTACATTTCTTGCACCATCTCTACTCCACTGGCATCTTCTCTAACCATGCTTCCTTTTGCTCAATGTCTAGGCAATATTAAACATATAATTATTTTCAATATTTGCATACTTTTTGGCAGCTTGTAAAGCATTTTTATAAACCTTATCTAAATTAATGCTCACATTTGCCCAAGCTTTCCTTACTCCAGCCACACAGATTTTTTTTCTTTAGTTCCTTGAATACACCGTATTGCCTTCCATCACAGGGTCCTGGAACACATTTTCCTCTTTTCTGTTGTATCCATCTTTATCTAATTCATTCTCATCTACCTCCATTTTTCTCATTAATTTTTTAAGAAGCAAATGAAGTTTTGGTTTCAGGGACTCTCAGGCTACTTCTATGATGCCCTATGCCTAATTTGAATTTTTTTCTTTAAAATGAGACTGTAAATTGTATAAGATTTGGGTCATACCAAACCTGGATTTAACAATGGTCATAATACATAATAACTTTACTTCTAAACTTTTTTTTTTAAGCCTGATGATGATTGATCATTTATGTGAATTCTGATAATGAATTGGGCTAGAATTATGTTGTATACTTAAAACTAATACCAGGAGGAGTAGGAGACCTGGATTTTATCTGGTCTCAGAATTCAGCTGGATACAGATCAAACCTTTCTGAACACCTATGAACTCAACAGGAGATCGAAGAAAAGAATAGCAACAACTCTCTGAACAGAAAAGTGACCCGTTCTGGAAGGTAGGACGTGCGGAGAAGTGAATCCGAGGAGATATTCAGAAGGATATACAGCGGGGGAGGGGTCCTCCGTCGGCCGCTTCTGGCAAGTGATAGAGCCGCGGAGCACAAAATCGGAACTTTTAGAAGTCGGCTCCGCTGAGGGACGTCGCTCCAGTGGCTAAGTGGGCGGTGGAACCCTCGCTCGGACAGTGTGGTCTCAGGACCCTCGGGGTCACAGAAAGACCGGGGGTGCCTGAGTGCGGCAGAGCTCCCGGGTATCGGAGCGGGGAAGCTGGCTGCAGAGACGGAGCCGAGGAGTGGGCTCTCCACTCGGGGTTGCCATAAACTGTGATCTGAGGCACAGTCGGGCCACTGCTCCTCCAGCAGGGACCCAACAAGCAGCGGATGCGGGGAGACTCCCCTTTCTCCCCCGGGAGGAGCGGCACAGGAGCGCACCACAGGGATCTGCTGGGTTTGGAGACTCCACACGGGGTCAGGTGCCAGAGATAGAAATGCTCGGTCACAGGCCGGGTGAGCACAGAGTGTGGCTGGAGACCAGGGAGACAGAAGTGATTGACTACTTTTCTCTGGGGCTCACTGAGGAGCGGGGCCCAAGTGGAAGGCCGGGGTGGAGATTGGGAGGCCACCATTTTCACTCTCATCCTCCAAAGCTGTATGGAAAACTTGCAGGGAACAAAATCTCCCAAGAGCAAACCTGAGCAGATGACTTAGCCGGGACCCAGCAAGGGTGGGCAATTCTGCCTCTATCAAAGACAATTGGGAACCGTGGCAACAGGCCCCTCCCCCAGAAGATCAGCAAGAACAGCCAGCCAAGACCAAGTTTACCGATCAATGAGAACGGCAGAACTCCAGCGCTAGGGGAATATTGCACATAGAATCCATGGATTTTTTATCATGATTCTTTAGTCTTTCAAGGTTAATTTTTTTAACTGTCTTTTTTTTTAATTTTTCTTTTTCCCTTTTTCAACCAACATCTTATGAATCCCTTTTTTAAAAAAACATTTTGTTTTTCATTTTTAGAGTCCTATTCTATCCCTTCATAGTAGTTACCCTTATTTTTGCCATATATATGTAAGTTGTACTCTCCTTAAAATTTTGAGATACAGTTTCTTTTAACAGATCAAAATATACCTTAAATCTCTAGTGTATGGGTTTGTTCTAGACTCCTGCTTGATCACATTCTCTCCTTTTTTTTTCATCCTCTTTTTTTCTTTTTTCAAACAACTTCTTATCTTATCAATTCCTTTTATAAAATTTTTTATAATTTTCATCTTTACAGTCATATTCCATCCCTTCATATATCAACCCTTATTTTTATACATATTTAAGTTTTTCTTTCTTTAAAATTTTGGGAGGCATTTTCTTCTAACAGACTAAAATACACCCAAAATCTAGTCTGTGACACTGATCTATGCACTGGCCTGATCATATTTGTGCATAGTCTGTTTTTTTGTTTTGTTTTGTTCTGTTTTTGTTTGTTTTTATCTTTTTCTTTTTTCTTTCTCTCCCTTTCTTTTCCCCTGGTTTCAGGTCTTTTCTGACTTGTTTACAGTATATTTTCTGGGGATGTTGTTACCCTGTTAGCATTTTGTTCTCTTATTCATCTATTCTCCTCTGGACAAAATGACAAGCAGAAAAAATGACCTCAACAAAAAGAACAAGAGGTAGTACCCACTGCCAGGGACCTACTCAATTCAGACATTAGTACGATGTTGGACCTAGAGTTCAGAATCATGATTTTAAAGATACTAGCTGGGCTTGAAAAAAGCATGGAAGTTCTTAGAGAAACCCTTTCTGGAGAAATAAAAGAACTAAAATCAAACCAAGTTGAAATCAAAAAGGCTATTAATAAGGTGTAATCAAAAATGGGGGCACTAGCTGTTAGGATAAATGAGTTAGAAGAGAGAATCAGTGATATAGAACACCAAATGATGGAAAATAAAGAAGCTGAGAAAAAGAGAGAGAAACAACTACTGGATCACGAGGGCAGAATTCGAGAGATAAGCGATACCATAAGATGAAACAACATTAGAATAATTGGGATCCCAGTAGAAGAAGTAAGAGAGAGAGGGGTAGAAGGTATATTGGAGCAAATTATAACAGAGAACTTCCCTAATGTGGGGAAGGAAAAACACATCAAAATCCAGGAGGCACAGAGAACCACTCTCAAAATCAATAAAAATAGGTCAACACCCTGACATCTAATAGTAAAACTTACGAGTCTCAAGAGATGAAGAGCAAACCCTGAAAGCAGCTCAGGAGAAGAGATATGTAACCTACAATCGTAGAAACATTAGATTGGCAACAGACCTATCCACAGAGACCTGGCAGGCCAGAAAGGACTGGCATGACATCTTCAGAGCACTAAATGAGAAAAATATGCAGCCAAGAATACTATATCCAGCTAGACTGTCATTTAAAATAGAAGGAGAGGTAAAAAGCTTCCAGGACAAATAAAAACTAAAAGAATTTGCAAACCCACGAAACCAGCCCTACAAGAAAAATTGAAAGGGGTCCTCTAAGCAAAGAGAGAGCCTAAAAGCAACATAGACCAGAAAGGAACACAGATATTATACAGTAACAGTCACCTTACAGGCAATAAAATGGCATTAATTCATATCTTTCAATAGTTACCCTGAATGTAAATGGGCTAAATGCCCCAATCAAAAGGCACAGGCTATCAGATTGGATTAAAAAACCAAGACCCATTGATATGCTGTCTGCAAGAGACTCATTTTAGACCCAAAGACACTCCCAGATTGAAAGTGAGGAGGTGAAAAACCATTTACCATGCTAATAGACACCAAAGGAAAGCTGGGGTGACAATCCTTATATCAGACAAATTAGATTTTAAACCAAAGAGTGTAATAAGGGATGAGGAAGGATACTATATCCTACTTAAAGGGTCTATCCAACAAGATCTAACAATTGTAAATATCTATGCCCCTAACCTGGGAGCAGCCAGTTATATAAGCCAATTAATAACAAAAGCAAAGAAACACATTGACAACAATACAATAATAGTGGGGGACTTTAACACCCCCCTGACTGAAATGGACAGATCATCTAAGCAAAATATCAACAACGAAATAAAGACTTCAAATGACACACTGGACCAAATGGACTTCACAGACATATTCAGAACGTTCCATCCCAAAGCAACGGAATACACATTCTTCTCTAGTGCCCATGGAACATTCTCCAGAATTGATTACATCCTAGGTCACAAATCAGGTCTCAACCGGTACCAAAAGATTGGGATCAGTCCCTGCATATTTTCAGACCACAATGCTGTGAAACTAGAACTCAATCACAAGAGGAAAGTCGGAAAGAACTCAACTACATGGAGGCTAAAGAGCATCCTACTAAAGAATGAATGGGTCAACCAGGAAATTAAAGAAGAATTAAAAAAATTCATGGAAACCAATGAAAATGAAAACACAACTGTTCAAAATCTTTGGGATACAGCAAAGGCAGTCCTGAGAGGAAAGTATATAGCAATACAAGCCTTTCTCAAGAAACAAGAAAGGTCTCAAATACACAACCTAACCCTACACCTAAAGGACCTGGAGAAAGAACAGCAAATAAAGCCTAAACCCAGCAGGAGAAGAGAAATAATAAAGATCAGAGCAGAAATCAATGAAATAGAAACCAAAAGAACAAAAGAACAGATCAATGAAACTAGGAGCTGGTTCTTTGAAGGAATTAACAAGATTGATAAAGCCCTGGCCAGACTTCTTGAAAAGAGAAATGACCCAAATCAACAAAATCATGAATGAAAGAGGAGAGATCACAACCAACACCAAACAAATACACACAATTATAAGAACATATTCTGAGCAAATCTATGCCAGCAAATTAGATAACCTGGAAGAAATGGGTGCATTCCTAGAGATGTATCAACTACCAAAAGTGAACCAGGAAGAAATAGAAAACCTGAACGGACTTATAACCAGCAAGGAAATTGAAGCAGTCATCAAAAATCTCCCAACAGACAAAAGCCCAGGGCCAGATGGCGTCCAAGGGGAATTCTACCAAATATTTAAAGAAGAATTAATACCTATTCTTCTGAAACTATTTTAAAAATAGAAATGGAAGGAAAACTTCCAAACTCATTTTATGAGCCACCAATACCTTGATCCCAAAAGCAGACAAAATCCCATCAAAAAGGAGAATTACAGACCAATATCCTTGATGAACATGGATGCAAAAATTCTCACCAAAATACTAGACAATAGGATCCAACAGTACATAAAAAGGATTATTCACCACGACCAAGTGGGATTTATCCCTGGGCTGCAAGTTGGTTCAACATCTACAAATCAATCAACGTGACACAATACATTAACAAAAGAAAGAGCAAGAATCATATGATCCTCTTAATAGATGCAGAAAAAGCATTTGACAAAGTACAGCATCCTTTCTTATTCAAAACTCTTCAGAGTATAGGGATAGAGGGTACATACCTCAATATCATAAAAGCCATCTATGAAAAATCTACAGCAAATATCATTCTCAATGTGGAAAAACTGAGAGCTTTCCCCCTAAGGTCAGGAACACAGCAGGGATGTCCACTACCACCACTGCTATTCAACATAGTATTAGAAGTCTAGCCACAGCAATCAGACAACAAAGAGATCAAAGGCATCCAAATCGGCAAAGAGGAAGTCAAACTCTCACTCTTTGCAGATGGTATGATACTTTATGTGGAAAACCCAAAAGACTCCAACCCAAAACTGCTAGAACTCATACAGGAATTCAGTAAAGTAGCAGGATATAAAATCAATGCACAGAAATCCGTGGCATTCCTATACACCAACAACAAGACAGAAGAAAGAGAAATTAAGGAGTCGATCGCACTTACAATTGCACCCAAAACCATAAGATATCTAGGAATTAATCTAACCAAAGAAGCAAAAGATCTGTACTTAGAAAACTATAAAATACTCATGAAAGAAATTGAGGAAGACACAAAGAAATGGAAAAACATTCCATGCTCATGGATTGGAAAAACAAATATTGTGAAGATATCAATGCTACCTAGAGCAATCTACACATTCAATGCAATCCCCATCAAAATACCATCCACTTTTTTCAAAGAAATGGAACAAAGAATCCTAAAATATCTATGGAACCAGAAAAGAATCCCGAGTAGCCAGAGGAATGTTGAAAAAGAAAAGCAAAGCTGGTGGCATCACAATTCCAGACTTCCAGCTCTATTACAAAGCTGTCATCATCAAGACAGTATGGTACTGGCACAAAAACAGACACATAGATCAATGGAACAGAATCGAGAGCCCAGAAAAGGACCCTCAACTCTATGGTCAACTCATCTTTGACAAAGCAGGAAAGAATGTCCAATGGCAAAAAGACAGTCTCTTCAACAAATAGTGTTGGGAAAATTGGACAGCCACATGCAGAAGAATGAAACTGGACCATTTCCTTACACTACACACAAAAATAGACTCCAAATGGTTGAAAGACCTATATGTGAGACAGGAGTTCATCAAAATCCTAAAGGAGAACACAGGCTGCAACCTCTTCGACTTCAGCCACAGCAAATTCTTCCTAGAAACATCGCCAAAGGCAAGGGAAGCAAGGGCAAAAATGAACTATTAGGACTTCATCAAGATAAAAAGCTTTTGCACAGCAAAGGAAACAGTCAACAAAACCAAAAGACAACAGACAGAATGGGAGAAGATATTTGCAAATGACATATCAGATAAGGGCTAGTATCCAAAATCTATAAATAACTTATCAAACTCAACACCCAAAGAACAAATAATCCAATCAAGAAATGGGCAGAAGACATGAACAGACATCCAAAGAAGACATCCAAATGGCCAACAGACACATGAAAAAATGCTCAACATTGCTCGGCATCAGGGAAATCCAAATCAAAACCTCCATGAGATACCACCTCACACCAGTCAGAATGGCTAAAATTAACAAGTCAGGGACTGACAGATGTTGGCAGGGATGCGGAGAAAGGGGAACCCTCCTACACTGTTGGTGGGAATGCAAGCTGGTGCAACCACTCTGGAAAACAGTATGGAGGTTCCTCAAAGAGTTGAAAATAGAGCTACCCTAGGAGCCAACAATTGCACTACTGGGTATTTACCCCAAAGATACAAATATAGTGATCCGAAGGAGTACGTGCAGCCTGATGTTTATAGCAGCAATGTCCACAATAGCCAAACTGTGGAAAGAGCCAAGATGTCCATCGACAGGTGAATGGATAAAGAAGAAGTGGTATATATAGACAATGGAATATTATGCAGCCATCAAAATGAATGAGGTCTTGCCATTTCCAATGATGTGGATGGAACTGGAGGGTGTTATGCTGAGCGAAATAAGTCAATCAGAGAAAGACATGTATCGTATGACCTCACTGATATGAGGACTTCTTAATCTCAGGAAACAAACTGAGGGTTGCTGGAGTGGGGTTGGTGGGAGGGATGGGGTGGCTGGGTAATAGATTTTGGGGAGGGTATGTGCTATGGTGACTGCTGTGAATTGTGCAAGACTGTTGAATCACAGATCTGTACCTCTGAAACAAATGCAATATATGTTAAGAAAAAAAAAAAGGAGAAGATAGCAGGAGGGGAAGAATGAAGGGGGGGAAATTGGAGGGGGAGACGAATCATGAGAGACAATGAACTGTGAAAAACAAACTGAGGGTTCTAAAGGGTAGGGGGGTGGGAGGATGGGTTAGCCTGGTGATGGGTATTAAAGACAGCACGTTCTGCATGCAGTACTGGGTGCTATGCACAAACAATGAATCATAGAACACTAGATCAAAAACTAATGATGTAATGTAATGTGATTAACATAACAATAAAAATTAAAAAAAATAACATGAGCAGAAAAGGGTCAAAAAAACCCCACAAAACTAATACCATGTTATATGTCAATTATATCTGAACAAAAAAGAAGAAAGAAGAAAGAAAGAAAGAAAGAAAGAAAGAAAGAAAGAAAGAAAGAA